>NW_026733886.1:0-31286 GCF_028476545.2 Physella acuta | reverse complement strand
GAAGGAAAAAGATCTTACAAGATAGCTGTTTATTGAATTGGATATGGTGATCTCAAATGCTGACCTACATAACGGCAAGCTGTGTCTTTTCTCAAGGCCGTTCAAAGTGCTTGGAGTGAGGAAGCCGGGAGAGGGGGTGGGGGTAGCCTAGTGATAGGGTTGAGAACAGTGTTTCTTTCAGACGTCTTTTCGTTTGGGGGGGGGATGTCACCGCCTCGCTCCCACCCTTCTCCCAAAACCCCCAAAGGATGTTTACCGCCCCCCCCCCCACAACGAAGTAGAATTTATATAGAAAATATATTTTTTTCCCAGTGTCCGCCCCTCCCCGAAAGTTTCCAATGTCCCCCCCCCCCTCCAGGAGAAAAAAAAGTCTTAAAGAAACACAGGTTGATAAGTGTAAGTACCTAAACACGTATATTTTATATGTATATACATCTTAATAACAGTATAGTTATTCTTTCTTCAATAAAAGTAATCCTAACTTCATTTCGTTTTTATTTCCTGTTGCAGGCAAGAAGTAACTTAAAAAGTTGAACATATAAACATCGTAAACATGTAGATACTATCCATCTTGAATTCATGTCAGCTAACTAATTCAGAACTAATCCTGAGTTTAAAGCTATGCAAAAAAAAAAAAAAAAAAAAAAAAAAAAAAAAAAAAACAAGTTCAAAGAATATCAAAACTTTGTTTTATCAACAAGTCTGTATATTCTTGTCACGTCTATTCACACAAAATATGTCTCTTTTAACACGTGTTTTGTGCAGTCAAGCCTATTCACACAATATTTGTTCATACTGATGCGATATTTGTGTTCCGTATAGAGAAGGTAAATCCCACCCCATCTATGTATCTGCCTACCCTCGTGACGTCATGCACACACGTATGCAGGGTCATACACGCATAATTTGAGACCCAACATAGAGTGAATAACGCAAAGCAATTTTTAGCGCAATTTCCATTCTGGAGAATTGCGTTTATTAACTCGTCATTTCTGGGAATGGATGGATGGATGGATGAATGTGTGTCCGGGCTTTAAGTCGTATCTCCTCCTCAACGAAGCAATATCGATGAATAGTTCCAAAAGCAATTATGTTAAGCAAGTTACGAGAATGAGCATAGGCCATAAAAATTCCGGGTTTCTTTCATGTATTTCCCGGAAAAGCCAAAAAACCTCGAAAAAATGCAGTTTTTGGCCCATATCTCGGCAACCAGACCACTTAGCGACTTGAAACATGTACCAATCGATTCCTGTCATAATTTAGAACAATATTGCCGAAGAAAGTTTTCAAAAATATTCTCTCGTTCGGTCACAAATTTTAAAATTACATAAACACCTACAAACCGATTGTTCTTCTAGCTTGAACGCACCCCAACATTATACGTCAGAGCTATTTTTAGATAACATAAGGAAATTGCGCACAAATGTCACTAGACTTTTTTAATTAACTTGTTTTTTAGGAATATTCTAACTTTTTAAATATTTTATTTCATACCCTTTTACAAATATTTTTTTTATAAAACACTTCATTTATTTCCTTTCTCACAAAAGACTAGTGTTATGTTCAAAAATATCTTTGATGTTAAATACTAATTATGTGTTTGTTTTTTAAATTATTTTATTTTAATCTTAGAAGTTTTAAATGAAATAAATTGAAGACACAACTAAACAATTTGCTATTTATCTATTTTTTTAAAAATACCTTTGATAAATAAAACGGTTTTACAGTCTCTAATGCTATTTTAAGTTAAAAATAGATATACATCAGAGACCCAACGGAATGTATTCAGCCTAAAAGTGCTGGCGTAATATTCTTGAGCAGTTGTGTGTTGTCCAGTAAGGTCGTATCGATACATTTTAGTATCGATGTTCTAGCACCTCTCTAACATTAATTCTTACAGCGATACTGGCAGATGAAACATCGATACGACTTGGCATCGCTTACTCGCGAAGAAGACTATATAATCATACTAATTATAGTAATCAAATCCATAGTATACATATGTATAATAAACAATTTTATTGTAAACAAAAGGTTCCTAAATGGTTAACAACTCAATTGTGTACAAATTTATAGTAAACAATTTTATAGTAAACAAATTTATAGTAAACAATTTTATTGTAAACAATTTTATAGTAAAACAAGTAAATAAAAAACAATTGTATGGTCAAAATGATTAGGATATCGATACCACAAACTATATAAACCCATTCGAATACACTTTGTCAAAGACCGCAGCAGAACCGAACTATACCCCCATTACGCTGTATAATTTTAAAACTTCAAGTTGTTTAAAACCGTGCGGCGTCAATTCGGCCAATGACGAAACGGCCCCGTCAAAACGACCCCGTCAAAAGGGCCAGCGACATATGGACCCCGTCATATAGGCTCCCGACAAATAGGCTCCCGTCATTTAGGCTACCGACAAATAGGCTCCCGTTATATAGGCTCCCGACAAAAGGGCTCCAGTCAATAAGGCTCCTGACAAATAGTCTCCCGTCATTTAGTTTTTTCCACAAAACGGCCCCGTCATTACGACTCCCGACAAATAGGCTCCCGCCATTTAGTTTCTCCACAAACGGCCCCCGTCATTACGACTCCCGACAAATAGGCTAGCGTCGTTTTGGCTCCCGACAAAAAGGCTCCTGTCAATTTGGCTCCAGACAAAAGGACCACTGACACAGTGGCGTAGCTACCGTAAAGCTAGCGTAAGCAAGGCATGGGGGCCCAAGGCACATAGGAGCCCTTTTCCCTCATAAAAACTTTTACAATGGAATTTTAATATTTGTTACATATAAATAATAAGAAAAAGGTTAAAAGTTCCGAAAAGCCCCCCCCCCCTCCCCCACCGTTTCGGCAGTGGGATTCAGTGTTTGTGGGTCAAAAAGAGCCTAATCGTTATAATAACACTACAGGCTATATCACTTTGTCGTGCAAGACATTGAGAGAATCAGCCTATAAATAAACTTTTTAGCAGTAGTGGGCAAGCATAATAATATAGTATAAATACAAAATTAGAACATATAAAATACAAAATGTTGCCTTCAGAATATTTATATATTAAAAAATATCATCGTAAGTAGAAGTTGATCTCTTCGTTTAACTCCTCTGTAGCCTAACGCAGAGGCGTAGCGAAGGCGAGGCGGGGGGGGGGGGGGTGCGGACCGCAACGGGTGACACCATTTAGGGGGGGTGACACCAAAGGCAAAACATTGTAAAATTTATAGAATGAAATGCCATTTTCCAGATCCATTAGTTAAAGTTAAATAGTCTTCTAAGTACAAATCGAAAATTATATCAAGAAGGGGAGGGGGGGGGGGTGTGACACCACGATGTAAACGTCAACTATAAAGAAAACAATGCTACATCCAACTGTATTGTATACAGACTGTAGATAAACATCGTTACTATTAAGTCAGCAGTGATTAAAGCTTGTACGTGTACCAGTATGTGGCATATATATAAATTTTAGGCCTATGTAGGCCGACACACACACACACACACACACACACACACACACACACACACATATATATATATATATATATATATATATATATATATATATATATATATATATATATGCTTTGTTTCTGGGAGGGGGTGACAATACGAAGTGCCGCACCGGGTGAGACCCGACCTAGCGACGCCACTGGCCTAACGGCTGACGAAGGAACCCACTGATAATTTTGCATAGGGGCCCAAAAATCCTAGCTACGCCACTGCACTGACAATACCGTTTCTGTAGAGACTAAGTCTCCCGGCAAAGCGGTCTCATTGAATATGACATCTGCCAGTGTGACCCCATCATCAATATTCTTTAGAGTTAGCTTATCCAACACTCTTATGTAATACAACGTATTGGGGCGGGGGGGTGCGGACCGCACCGGGTGACACCATTTAGGGGGGGGGGGGGTGACACCAAGGCAAAAATAGCAAAATATATAGAGAAAAAGTTGAGGGGGTGGGGGTGCAAATCGAAAGTTTGGGGGGGGGGGTGCAAATCGAAAACTTGAAAGTTTGTCCCCGGGAAGGGTCGCAACGCCTCTGGAGGGGTGACACCATTAAGTGCCGCACCGGGTGACACCCGACCTCGCTACGCCACTGTGCTTGTAGGTTATCAAAACAAAATGCTGTTATCATGTTAACATCATGTATATCATACATTTACACTTCTGTGCTCGCTTTTAAGCAACAGATCTTTTCTGTTGTAAATTAAACATTATCAAAACTTTAGAATTGGTGGAATTTAGCTGTTAAGGGCTCGATTTATTTGTGAATTAATGTTGGTTCATGAAAAATAATTTCGTTCGGGCATTATAAAGAGGTTATGGTGGTATTGGAGGTAGGACACAATGGTTACTTTTATGCCAATAGTGGTCATATCATTCATTTTTCTGGAGCCAATATGTCGGGAGTCATTTTTGTCAAAAGCCAATATGTCGGGAGCCCTATTGCCGGGAGCCAATATGTCGGGAGCCCATTTGTCGGTAGCCAAAATGTCGTGAGCCCATTTGCCGGGAGCCCATTTGTCTTGAGCCCTTATGTCGGGAGCCAATATGTCGGGAGCCGCTTTGTCGGGAGCCAATATGTCCTGAGCCTATTTGTCAGGGGTTAATATGTCGGGAGTCCATTTGTCGGGAGCCTAAATATCGGAGCCCATTTGTCGGGAGCCTATATGTCGCAAGTCAATATGACGGGAGCCCATTTGACGGGAGCCAATAAGTCGGGGCCCTTTTGACGGGGTCGTATTAACGGGGCCGTTTTGACGGGGCCGATTTGTCCCGGGCCGTTTTGACAGGGCACCGTTTAAAACGTTACAGTACGTTCTCGGTAAAAGTGCTGTTAAGGAAAAGTAACAGGCTTGTCATTGTGCTTTCACAGCTTAAAGTTAAATCTGTAACACCCCCCCCCCCCTCCTCCCCAACTCTTCCCATACGTTAAAACCATACCTCCCTTTTTACCTTCTCCTATCAATGACAAGGCCCGTCTTGTTAACGAAATGAAGAACTTGAAAGTTAAAAAAAAAAAAAACACCCCGCTCCACCTTATACATGAAGACAAAAACGCGGGCGGGGAAGGTTTTCTTGTCCTGCGCGCAGTCACTAGACCGGCTATCGCCCTCGTTACCGCGCTAGTCCGACGGCAGACGACTACACTCCATCCGCGCCGTGTAGGGTTGGACACAGACGAGCTGTGTGGCGATTCAGTGACACCGATGATCCTACCTCACACAGGTCAGATTTCTATTTCTTGTTTTTAAAGTAGCGCGCCACTCGTAGATCAAAGTGGATTCGTTGTTGACATGCTGAGTTTGTGTGTTCGCAGTTTGTTTCGTGCATTTTTTTTCAGTTTTGAAATTATGTTTTTAAGTTTTAATATAGATCTACAACTAGAAGATCTAGATCTTGAGGTAGATACATATTACATAACGTAATAGCGCTGATTCTGATGATAGTAATAGACTCTTTAAATAATGCTGTTGTTTATTATTAAAATATCGTTTAAAATATTTCGTTGAGTTTCCTACTGCTAGTATAATAATATTCAAGGGGCGGCGTGACCTAGCGGTAGAGAGCTAGACTGCTAACCCGAGAGTCTCGAGTTCGAATCCAGGTTCAAATCAATGGAACTTCCCTGAGTCTACCCAGCTCTGATGGGTACCTAACTCACGTTAGGGAAATAAATGCGGCTGGGCATAGTGCTGATCACGCTTTCCCTTCATAGATGTGTCTTGGGCACGAACGGGAAATGATGTGGAATGTAGCTCAGGTGAAGCTCATGGGGCAGATGTAGTAGAGTTCATCTGCTTCAGAGACCTCCGCACATCCACATGCCGTTGGTTAAGTAATAAATAAATAAGTAGCCCAACTAAAGAGGATAATATAAAACAATGATCTTTCCTATTAGGCCTGATTAACTTAGTTTCTTAATTAGTGAGGCTTAGGCCTATCTGTCTTCAATTAAAGTAGTTTACGTTTGGTATTCGTATCACCGTCATTTCACGAGCTCCACTAATAAAGCATGCACATTTCGATTAGGCCTACATTCTTTATTTGAAAAAAAATAATCAACACGTGTCTGTTGAACACAAGTAATATAAATAACAGGACTCGTGTAAACACATTTTTTAACCAAATACTTTCACAGAATCGCTTGCGAAATCCGTGTGTCATGCTGTGTAGCCCGTCATAGAGTCTGTCGTCTGCTAAGGTTGTTCCGTGTCCTCCCCACCCCCCCTCGCCTAATCTCTACATGCCTCTTGTAGGAAGTGTAATTCTCCTTAGTCACCTGACCTCCGACCCGGCACATTCCTCAACACTTGAATAGAAGCTCAATCGGTGTTTTAGCCCATGGTAAAATCCATTGATTAGCGCTGGGCTATTCAAATCCAAAGATCAAATCGACGGCAACCACCGCTCCTCCCCCCCCCCCCATAAGTTTTCATACCTGAATAAATAACAGACCAAATAGGTATTTCATTTTTTTTTTGTTGCTGTACACGTATTATTTATGGAAGGATATTTGCGTTTTGTGCCACATGTCCACCACCACCCCCGCCCCCTAACGTATAACTTTGTACTATTCTTACTCCCTGCCCCCAGGATTAAATCGTCATGCATGGATGCCCCCAAAAGTATACAATGTCATGTATTCTCGTTGAAGTAACGGGTGAATAGCCTTTGTATACAGCACGGTTGCTCGTCTCTTGATCTAGCCATGGCTCCTGGTCTAGCCATGGCCACTTAATCAAGCCATGGCCCCATGGCCACTCTTGGTCTAGCCATGGCCCCTGGCCTGTTACTTTAACCATGGCTCCTGGTCTGTTGGTCTAGCCATGGCCACTTGGTCAAGCCATGGACCCGGGCCTCTCAAGAACTAGCCATGGCCCATGTCCTCTCGGTCTAACCACGGCCCATGTCCTCTTCGTCTAACCATGGCCCATGTCCTCTTGGTCTAACCATGGCCCTCGGCCACTTGGTCTAGTCATGCCCCCCTTCCCCGGCCACTTGGTCTATCCACGGACCCTAACCTCTTGGTGTTTAGCCATGGCCCCACTTGCCTCTTGGTCTAGCTATGTACCCTGGCTAGCTGCTCTAGCCATACCCCCTGTTCCATTTGGACAACGCTAACGCACGGGCTTAATGTTTCATTATGGTCTACGATTCACTAACTGAATTTGGATTATCAACTAAATAAGCCGGGTAGGATACAGCTTGAGCGGCTGTACCGTCTGTGGTGTATATCTGCTGACACGGCATTTTCTTTTTATCTTCACGCTTTACTGCGTCGATAATAAGGCCCGGGGGGGGGGGGGTGCATTCCTGTTTAATCCGGTGTTGGATAATAATTATTGTTAATACCGATTTTAAAATAGACCTACATAGTCGTGTTAGGGATCGTGCTTTTATAACCCTAATGAATAAAAATAAGACTTTTCCATTGTCCACTTCATATCATAATAATTTTTTAGGAATACTTAACCACCATGCACATAAACAAATGCATGCATGAAACATTTAGTATTTTTTAAAATAAATGTTTCGTTATATGAGGGTAACCAAATTATTTTTTAGAAAAATATGTTACATTATATAATCAATAGGAATAGTTGATATCAAGTCTTTTTGTGAGTGGTGCTAGAAAGAATCTTTTGTCAATTGTGTGAGCTTACTCACCCAACCAGTCCTAAAGGCATAGCATTCTTAATAGTGTGAGTATTGAAAACAATGGTGCATATCATAGCCGTAACCATTCCTGTTATAAAATAATGGCATGAACTCTAACGAATGGTAAAGTATATTTTAAAAGAACTCTTTAAACAAATGACGAATTAGGGCGAGGTATTATTTATATATTGCAGCATGGAACGGGGACTTCCATTTTTCATGTAAGTCAGCGTCGAGGAGAGTTCAAAGGTCAAACACCGAAAGGTCAGAGAGTAACGTGAGGTTGAAGGATGCAACTCACCTCGGCTCAAACACGCGCCCTGGACGAGTAATCGTGAGCAATAATAATTAGCAGACGACCCTCCATTTCTAGTCTCACGCTCTTTACTGGCCCCGTCATCGTGGTTAATTTCAGGGGAGGTAATTACAGCGTCCGTTCCATTTCAGGGACAGTAACTCGCAATCGGGGCTTCTAATCTTTTAAAGGGTGATAAATCGTACTGTGGTCAACGGTTAATTTTAGAAAAGATTAGATGTAAAAAGTATTGTATTTTCCGGTAGTAAATAGTTACTAGTATTTACGGTTTCAATTAAGTTGATTTGAGGAAAATTAAAAAAGTATAACTTAAACATACCTTATCACACCTTAGTTTGCAAGATGTTTGTTAGATATATTAAATATCTCCTTCTATGTTTTATCCATTGCTTGTTGATGTGCTTGTGGCTGTCAATCTGATGTTATTCACATTTTTTAAATTAACGATAATTAGAGGACGGTATGGTCTAGAGGTAGAGAACTAGACTGCTAACCCGAGAGTCTCGAGTTCGAATGAAGTGGATCGTCCCTGAGTCCACCCAGCTCTGATGGGTACCTGACTTACGTTAGGGTCTCTGAAGCAGATGAACTCTACATCTTCTACCCGATGTGTCTTGGACACGAACGGGAAATGATGATGTTATCGACATCGTTTAGATATTTAAAAAAAAAGATGAAAAAAACCCTATAATTATGTTCATCTAAATTAACATATCCATAAATAGACACTCTGTATGTCGGCTGAGGGGTAAGGCTGCAAGCAAGCACACACACACACACACACACACACACACACACAAATTAACGGGTTTGATTTTGAATCATACATAATATTCAGGATCAATTTAAAAAAACAAAATTTTGCTGTCGCCGAGTCGACCCATCTTCATTAAAGTATCTAACATTATCCTGTATGATATCTCTGAGTCCACTCAGCTGTGCAGAGTACCCAGCATTAAACTGGATACTTGTAGTCACAGTCACATATCAGGTAGACTCAACTCCATCTACGCAATCAAATTCTGGCCTCGAAAGGGGTACTCTGATGTTCTTTGTACTTCATTCTTCTGCGTTCTTAATTTTTTTTAGTGTTGGAAGGGATCCCCCTTCAACACAATTAAGTATACGCGTCAACTGGTTATGTGCCATTGACTCCGATTTCAGCCTGCTTTTCTTTTTGGATTTGCTTCCATAGCCTTTGTCCGACCAAGAACAAACTACAAGGCAGCAGTTGTTTGATTTTGGAGTTGTCTCTCCTAGAAGAGTGGCTGTCCCCAGCTAACGAGCCTTGTTCTTTGTACAGTTGGCCTTACGCGTACAAACATTGAGTGGGGAGTACGTATCCCTGTAGGTTAGTTAGTTGCACGCAATTTTTCAATTGATGAAAATGACAAAAATAACGACAGGGTTGTATAAAGGGGACTAAATGCTGCAAAACAATACCAAACTTATGTTTATTGGATAAACGGTTCTCTAGATATGATGGTTTTAGTGTAAAAATTGCGGGGACAACTAAGCCTATGGAGAATGAAACCAAAAGTTGGTCACGTCGAGAGTACGAAAAAAGCGAATGGGAAAATCTTCTAATAAAAGGCATAATTATAATTTCTCAAAATTATTACATTATCGCAGTTTAACTTTGCGCGCGTCTAGTCTAGACTAGAGCGAAGAGAGTAGGTTACGTAAGACTAAATAAATTGTAATAAAATGTTTTTAAACAATCTAGTTTATTAGCTTTAAATATATTTACGCTTAAGGAAATACCAAAGCTAGATTAAACTGTCAATGAAAGCTTAATAATAAAAAAGCCTAAAATTAAGTAGGTTTACCGTTTAACACTAGAAATCTAGATCTAGATTCTAATTACTAAGACTCGTCTAAGACTAAATGCAGAGCCGGCGTTAGGAATACGCGGGGCCTAGGGCCAACCATCCGCGCGGGGCCTTTCCATTATATTATATATATATATGTATGTATGTATAAAGGCCTATATAATGTGATGTACACATAATAACACAAATGTTTTGGAGTTTATAAGCTAATGTCAAACTTTCCACTATAATAACAGATTTTTATCTCTCCCATGTATTTATCCAATGTTCGTAGTTTTTTTTCCTTTGCTAAGATATTAAATCGCTTTTGACAGTTATGTAATTTATACCAAATCACTTAAGAAAATTTAATCACGTGCCGAATAATTAGGAAAATAAAGTTTACAATACAGCGAACTCGGCCTGATGTATCAAAACAGTATAGACTTCAAAATTTGTTTAGAATTCATACAATATTTTAAAACCAAAAACATTATTGTCTTAATTATTGAACGGGTGAATCCTTAAGGTGACACAACATAACAACAGTTTTAACTTTCTTCCAAAAAATAATAATAAATCACTAATGCCGCCTGATATAGATCCTAAGGCGCCCCCCCCCCCCTCGTCGCCCTCCTCCCCCCCCCCCCCCCCCCCCAGAAAACGAAATGAAATTTATATACATTTATATAGAAAATATATACTTTTAACAGTGTCCGCCCCCGAAGAAAATCTACCCCCTCCCCCCGAAAATTTCAAGTGCCCCCCCGGAGAAAAAAGTCAGGAAGAAACACTGAACATATACGACATTATACGACATCTACAACAAGAAAATCAGGACTAGAGTTCATCAGGTCACTAACTGTCTACTACAGACATCCCGTCTGTTCACTAAAAGGACGTCTTCATGGGTCCGCATACAATAGGGTATCTCTTTACGTCGTGGGCTAATTCTCGACCGCCATCTCCAGTCAGCTCAGGTCAAATGCCAGGCGACCGTACCCTACACAAAGGGGAGGTGTGACACTATTTTTCTATCGAATTACGGCCTGTCCCAGTTCAGGTGGGTGATAACTCACTAACATCAACCGTAGCCTCAGTTATAACAATCAACAACGTCGGCATTCGACCATTTAGTTTTTCCCAATTGAATTCAGCAACTTCTTCTTCTTCGTTCTTAGAAGCAACAATTTATTTAAGTTTACGAACTAATTTAGGTAACAATGACATTGCTGAAGCGCGGGGCCCCTTCAAGCGCGGGGCCTATGGCGACCGCCCCGTTCGCCACCCCCTAACGCCGGCTCTGACTAAATGTAAATAAATATAGATCTAGATCTAGATTCTAGATCTAGATCTAGTACTAAATAGCTAGACTCTACCCTAGAATCTAGACCTAGACTCAACCCCCATCGCCATCATATGTCTAAACTCTAAAGTTTAACTAGAGATCTAGATCTAGATTTAAATGAAATTCACGATTATTGAATTTTTTACGGACACCTGCATGGTGCATTAAAATTAAATTAATTTAAAACAACAAAGATCTAGAACTAGCTCTACTCCAAAATTCAACCCTGATTGTTCATGATCTACGATGAGCCCTGGCATTACGCGAAATCTATTACGGGTTGGTGGAATGCAACCAGCATCGATGTTTTAAGGGCGCATTCTAGATCTAGAGTCTAGATCTAGATCTATTGAGAGACATTTAAAAAAAAATATGCATCATGAAAAAACTTGATTAATTAAAAATAGGCCTAAACAAGTAAACATGGATATTATTATTAATGGTTTAAATCATGGCACAATAAAGAGTAGTTTAAAATGTTAAGAAACAGAACAAGTTACAGTATTTATTATGCATACATATAAACTTATGCCTACATTAAAAAATAGAATAAAACAAATTCACAAACAGAGTGTGTCTGTTTATTTTATTAAATATATAGGAAAGTCCCAAAGTTTACAAGCTTTTAATTTTAAGTCATGTGTGAATAGAAGCAATAAACTGGCTAGTTTTGTGTACAGTGTAGGGTGTGTAGTCTCAAAGTCAAATTAATAAGCTAAAGGCTGATTATTTATGAATATATTAATACATTTAATACATGCATCTGATTTGCAGGAATAATCAGATATATCATAACTACATATCTGGTCAGTCCTGCTAATCAGATGCATATAGATCTATTATTATTAGTTTATAGTTATGATTTTGACAAATATGAACTTAGAATTTTATTTTGTTGAACAAGGAGCAGTCACAAAAATTTATATATAAATTCTTGTGTTTTATTTTTATACAGAGACTAACTTTGTGCAGTGCAATGGATATAGCTTTAATTTATTTAAAAAATTGTACAATATAACTTCTAAAGGAACATTGCAATGGTTATAGCTTTAGTTTATTAATAATTATACAATATAACTTCTAAAGGAACTTGTAAATTAAAACTCAAACAACAGATGCTTACTGATCATATCAGTTATTAAAGTAGCTACATTGAGTTCTGAGTCTTCACTATTTTCCTCATCAATTGACCAATAACTTTCAATAAGCAATTACAAATCTATCAAGTTTTGTCTCACTAGCTGAGAGTCTTAAGACTATTCTACCAAAATAAAAGGTGTCATATTCATTTATACATTCCCACTTAGCAGTTGGCCAGTCATATCTTCTCCATTGATAATTTTAGCTAATACTTGTTTTTGTCTGGTCTCCACATTGCAGAATATTTTATCATTAATAAATAACTGACCTTTTGCCAACTTATCAACATCTATCTTTAACTTCTTTCTTTATTTTCTTTCTTTTTAATTGATTCTTCTCTTCTTTGTATGATTTCACTTTCAATTTCTTGCTGTTGGGTTTTGTGTGATCTTCGCCTGCGAGCACCTTCAGTTATAGCAAAATCAATTAGCTGATTTTGTTCATTGATACTTTTTGCATCAAGCCACTCCATTGATTTATTTAATTTAGCTTTAACCTTTTCTCACAGATAGTGGTGTTGCCTGTGTGTTTATTCCTACATAAGGTTCATTGAAATAACTAACCAACTGTTGCCAATTTATTTCAGGGTTTGATTTTAAGAGCATGAATTTTTTTATGATTCTGTTTACAGAGTTTCTGTTAGCAAAATAATTTTTTGTTGTTTTTATATGTCTGTTTCTATCTAATAGCTCATCAAGTACCTTGGAGATATTTTTATTTTTTATATAGTACAAATAAACTACATTGCCTATTCACACTTCACCACTTACGCCAGAATACCTTTGATAGAGATTGACTACATTCAAGGCATTCTTCTTCCCCATTCTGTCTTGCCTACAAATAATGAAATCATAAGTAGTTAATTATAGTTAAATTATTTAATTTTTGACAATGGATAGCTAAAAAAAATTAATAGTTCTCCTTATAATATATTTTATTATTTAAAAAAAAAAAATACACGGACCTTTTGAAGAAGGGCATCGATACTACTAATTATAAGAGTGACTGGTTTTTGTGTTTTTGTAACGTCCGCAAAAAATATGTTACTACTAATATATCAAGTTATAGGCTTAATAAAGTTAATTAAACTTTAATAATATTAAACATATTAATATATTTATTACAGTTATTAGTTAAACAAAAGCTAGTGTGTTTGTGAGTGCTTAAAAAAACAACTGAGTAATAATAATCTAGTAAGTCGAAAACAACGATATGCCTATTTTAAAATATATAGTATATTTAATAGGCCAACTTAATAGGTTGACAGACATTGCAATATGGTGTTTTATTAACAAGAACCTTACAATTTAAACAATAATTGAATCACTAATTTTAATTTTATCAATATTAATCATGTATAAAGCCTTTAGAGCTAATTAATTAACTAGGAAGTTCGGGGCTTAAAAACTAGATTTAAGGCTGAACGGAGATGCGTGTTAAGCGGTATCGATATTACTAGTATTGGTCTACTTTGTGAGACCATTTTCAATATTTTCTACATTGCTAATAATTAACAAAAAGAAGTCTACTAGTGCATTTAATTAAATAGATAAATATATTACACTCGATCCATGTTTAGTTTAAGTGTGTATCTTTTTACAGTATTTTATTTTAATAGCTCGATTCCCAGTTCGATCATGATTACAGCGAATCAGTTACAACTAGAGCGGGCCTTCAAAACGTTACATATTTGTATAAATGTGTTTTGTATTAACATTTAACACAACATAATTACGTTAGCAACATTTAAACTCCAATTTTGTAAGTATTCTTTTTTTTTAAAAGCGTCAATGTCATAAAATTTATTATATTTTACAATCAATCAATCGGCGCGGAAAGGGGTTTAAAAAGTATCGATACCGTTTAAATAGTGTCATTCGGAGGATTGCTTTGTGAGACGAAGTTCGTAGTCTGCTAAAGCGTAAAATATTACAAAAAATTAGACTTAAGCAGAAAAATGGATTATTAAAATAATCCTAACAAATACAGAGCTAGTCCGAGTGTTAAAATATTTTAATACAATTTTTGAAAACTTACCTTTTTAAGTGGCTTTTGTTTTGACATATAGAAAAGGGGTCTTGAAGAAAAAATTAATCTGCCGTAAGCGGCCGCATCAAGTCGTTCCGACTAAAGTTAAAACGGGTTACGGAATCACGTGATATCTATTTTAAAGCCGTTTGATGCTCTATGCGTAGACGGCTGTAGACGTAATTATTTTCTTTGTAAACTAAAGGTTTTGAGACTGTGACGTCATATTTTCTTGGTTTGTGCAACTAACTACTGTAGGTCATCTCAGAGTCTGGGTTGCTCTTGACTACAGCCAGAAATAACAACAACCTCTTTTCATTTGTGGTCGAATGGTAGAGCTACGGCTAACCCTAAAGTCTCAAGTTCGGATCATGTGCTTGAGCCCGTAAGACGTTCCTGAGCCCACCCAGCTCTGATACGTCCATGACATTAAGCTGACCACACTATCTCCTCATAGGCCGAGGTCACTGAAACATCAACCGAAAGGTTCGAATCCGGGTTCAAGTCAGTAGACAGTCCCTGAGTTCGCTCAGCTCTGATGGGTACTTAACTCTCGTTAGGGAAAGTTGAGGTGTATGGGCATAGTGCTGACTCCACTATCCTTTCATGTGCCGAGGTAACATGTGAACTCTACTTCACTTAACCCATGGGCCATCATGGGGACTGTCATGTTCGAAATGGGACGTTACGTCATTTCATTGTGCTGGCCACACAATTGATGAAGCATATTCGTTGCCAGATGAACTCTCACCTACTCATATGTACTAAGTACTTTTACTTTTTATATTTTATTTTCACTTATTTCCTAAACCATTTTTGTTCAACCTACATATTCTATTATGCGTCTATTTACATAAATAATTTACCCAACCGCGATTTGAATGCAACGATAACAACATTCCTCATTGATTAATTTTTTGTTATTGTTGTATAATATGGGAAGGAACTGTGTCAGCCATTCATTTCACCGCTTTGTTTGGTCGGGAATAAGGAGAAAGTATCAGATCAGATACACTTTTGTTTTCTGAACACGGACATTAGCCGCAAATGTTATACCACTTTATAAAAAGGGAATCATTATCTAACCACATAAACTATATAATATAGGCCTATAAAAAATGTGGAGCTAAATGTATCGACGAATTCTAATATTAAATACTAAGGGGAAAAACAGGCATCTAAATAAACTTTACGTTATAGTACATTTTTTTTTGCAAGAGGGTTTCTTTGTATGTAACAATACGTGACACTGTCACTTTACCTGTACCGGTATTTGTGACACATTGTCACTTTAGCTGTACGGGTATTTGTAAGACATTGTCGATGTACCTGTACCGGTATTTGTGACAATGTGACACATTGTCACTTTACCTGTACGGGTATTTGTAAAATATTGTCGATGTATCTGTACCGGTATTTGTGGCAATGTGACACATTGTCACTTTACCTGTACGGGTATTTGTAAGACATTGTCGATGTACCTGTACCGGTATTTGTGAGACATTGTCACTTTACCTGTACGGGTATTTGTGAGACATTGCCACATTACCTGTAACGGTATTTGTGGCACATTGTTACTTTACCTGTACCGGTATTTGTGGCACATTGTCACTTCACCTGTACCGGTATTCGTGACATATTGTCTTTTAACCGTACCGGTATTTGTGAGACATTGTCACTTTACCTGTACCGGTATTTGCGACACATTGTCACTTTACCTGTACCGGTATTTGTAACATATGGTCACTTTACCTGTACCAGTATTTGTGTGACATTGTCACTTTACCTGTACCGGTATTTGTGTGATATATTGTCGCTTTAACTGTATCGGTAATCGTGACACTGTTACTTTACCTGTGCCGGTATTTGAGACACATTGTTACTTTACCTGTACCGGTATTTGAGACACATTGCCACTTTACCTGTACGGGTATTTGTAAGACATTTTCGATTTACCTGTACCGGTATTCGTGACATATTGTCTTTTTTACCTGTACCGGCATTTGTGTCACATTGTCGCTCTACCCGTACTAGTATTTGTGAGACATTGCCACTTTACCTGTACCGGTATTCGTGACATATTGTTACTTTACCTTTATGACACACTGACACGTAACTCTACTTTTCACTTTTCGTGTGACGTCGCCTTGCCCAGCGTGTCGCCCTCTGCTACACGCCCCCCCCCCCCCGCCCACGCCAGCTCAAACTGTCGCCGTGTCATCGTCACGCGCAAACTGTGTGTGTGTGTTTACTCACCGTCTAGCGAAGGTAGAAGCTAGAACACGCAGTTCCTTACAAGCCCACCAACCGCCAGTCCAGTCAATCGCTAAGGTGGTTTAAAGTGCTTTGTTCAAATAATTTTTTTTTTACAACACCAGCGAAAGTGCATAGATTCTAGCTGAAAAGGGGAAAAAATTAATCATTAAGTGCTGAATTCCCGTAGTTTGACGTCATTGTGTGTGTGTGTGTGTGTGTGTGTTTGTCGTATATATACATTATCCGGGTAATGGCTAAATAGGAAATACAATACACGAATATCATGCCGTAGAAGGTTAAATGATATATCGAGATCACAGAAACTGGTGAACTCTACTTCACCTGTTTCAGTGCTTCGTGGGCCGCCAGGTTCGTAAGAAAATTTTGCTTTTCTTTTATAAGGTTTAGTGCGCTTAGTAAATTACAATACATATCCCATTGAAGGTTTCCTTATATATGACATTTTCGACCCTCCCACTAATCCATATAACTTTTTTGTTTCCTTTGACGTCATATAAATAAACGTTTCGATAATCCCATGCTTACTGAACCATAAACGCTTTAGACCTAATGATCCATTTGGCAGATAGAGTAGAGTTAGAGGCGTAGCGGGGGGGGGGGGTGCGGACAGGACCGGGTGACACCATTTAGGGGTGTGACACCATTTAAGGGGGTGACACCAACAGTAAAATCTAATATATAAAGCTCAGTTCTGTAACGTGTGGCAAAAAAAAAGTTTGTCGTTGACAGTTCTACGGATTTAAGTGTTAGATTTTTTATCGTGCTCAAAGTCTAAATTTACAAGTCGAAAAATTACCATTGAAAGTCTTTAAAAACAATTTTCAATCTATTTACTTAGAAGAATAATTTTTAATTATGAACACGACATAAATTTTTTAAAAAGTGTATCGACGTTTATAAAATTTCTAAAATTGTGTCGGAAATGTATTGACTGCAAAGTTACTTCCCTTTAATGAAAAATAAATCCTTAAGAAGAGAGAATTAACATGTTATTACTTTGTTTTTGGTGTTAAGAAAAAAAAAATAATTACACAATTAGCGGGGATTGATTAAGTGCAATGTCGTTAGGTATTTTTAACACTGCCTTTTATTTATTCTATACACTGAACATACTGTTCAATAATTATTATTTTTTTTTAAAATCAATAACATTTAATAAGCCAGGTCCTACAAATCATATACGTTTATTTCTTTCCATTTACGGATAAGCTTGGAGTATTATCATTTTTGTTCACTAAATTGAAACAGGCGCGTCCGCCGGCGCCCCTGCACGGTTTGATTTGGCACCCTGGGCTATCATGTGAGCGCTATGCTGCATAATTTTGTTTTAAACAGTGCGATAGACTATGGATAAGAAAGGTTACTATAGTCTTTAAGTGAATCAAATCCGGGCGTCCTCCGGCACCCCGACAGGGTGCTATTTGGCGCCCCGGGCCTTCCGGTGTACGCTATGGTATCTACGTTCGCGTGAGTTCAAAAGACTATGAATAAGTTATGCACTATAGGCGTTTACTAAGTTCAATCAGGCGGTGACGTCATGGTGCGTCCTCTGGCGCCCAGACAGGGTGCTTTTTGGGGTCCCGGGCCTCCCGTGTTCGGTTTCGCGCCTACGTTCATTAAAGTGAGTGCAAAAGACTATGAATAAGTTGGGGTACTATAGTCGTTTATTAAGTTGAAGTAGGCGATTCAGCCCCGTGAGCACTTTGCGTTTATATTCGCGTTAGTGTTTTCTTTGTGTTTAGGTTGGGTTTGCGTTAGTGGTTGCGTTTTGATTTGGTTCGTTTTTGTTCTTTCTTTTTTCGTTTTCGTTTGTGTTTTATTTTCATTGGGTTTGTGTTTGTATTTGTGTTTGAGGTTGGTTTTGCGTTTGGATTTGGTTTGTTTTCGTTTGTTTTTTCTTTTGTGTTTTTTTTTCTTTGGGTTTGTGGTTGGTTTTGCGTTTGTATTTGGTTTGTTTTCGTTTGCTTTTTCGTTTGTTTTTTTCTTTGGGTTTGTGTTTGTGGTTGGTTTTGTGTTTGGATTTGGTTTGTTTTCGTTTGCTTTTTTCTTTGTGTTCGTATTGGTGTTTGTGGTTGTGGTTGGTTTGTTGTAAGTTTTTGTTTTCGTTTGTATTTGTAATTGTGTTAGCGTTATGTTTGCGTTTTGTTGTTTTGGTTTTGGTTGGTTGTGGTTTGGGTGGGCAATGCCGGGCTTATGATGATTACTAAACACACAGGTGATGGTCTTTAACAGAAGGGTTTTTAAAAAAGCCAGAGCAGGGCCTGGCCGGGACGGCTAGTATATATAGAAAAATTTGAGGAGGGGGGTGCAAATCGAAAGTTTGAGGGGGGGGGGGGGTGGTGCAAATCGAAAGTTTGAGGGGGGGGGGGAGGGGTTGCAAATCAAAAATTGCCGGGAAGAGTCGCTACGCCTCTGGGGGGGGGGGGGGGTGACTCCATTAAGTGCCGCACCCGGTGACACCCGACCTCGCTACGCCACTGAGTAGAGTTAACATGTTTCTTGACCTCGGCTAATAAAGGGATAATGTGAAGGGCTCAGTGGAAAAAGTACTTAAGTTACATTTTGTCAAAAATGAGTTAAGACCGGTATATTATTTGACTACGTCCACTTAACCATCCCTGTAAATTTGGGCGATGGAAAAAGTACCGAAGTAACTTAATTTAAATACTCTGCATCAGCTGTTTTGGTATTTCAATAACAATTTAAAAACTTTAAAGCCCTTCATGTGGTCACCGCTAAGCCCAGCCGCCTTTACTTTCCCCTAAAGTGAGTTAGGTACCCAACTGAGCTGGGTGGACTCAAGGACGTTCCACTTATTTGAACCCGGATTCGAACTCGAGACTTGCCAGTTAGAAGTGTAATGCTATATCTCTAGGCCACGCCGTTCCATCGTGACACGGGTAGAAGGCTGGAATGTTGTTTTTACAAGAAGAATGGAAACCCCTTCAATTTTAGAGAAAATACGCTTCTTACACCTTCCCTAAAAACGAAGTGTGAAATAATTTACATTGCACACAAAGCAATGCGTGAGCCAGTTGGGTTATACCGTTCACCAAAATAATAGCGTTGGCATGGTGGTATGGGTTTATATTATATAACCTATGCCTCCCCCTCCAAAATAAATAATAATAATAATTCCTGCTTACGCCACTGCATCCATACATGTTGAATAAAATTTAAACAAAAAGAATAAATTAAAAAAAAACAAAAAATCCATCTTTAAATGTCAAAACAAAATGGCGAACCACCTTTCATGTTATTGAAGGTGTGCAGGTTATCCAATAGATCCAAGTCACCTAGTAAATACGTACAATGCACGCAATAGAAATATTTAATGTAAAATTATAAGAAAAGCTCTGTTTCTAATTTTATCAGTATGATGCAGGGATAGATTTGATGCCCTTTCTGACCACGCCCTTACACTAACATGCCACTAACATGCCACCAACATTTAGAGCAGACAGGCTAGGCTATACATAGGGGGGGGGGGGGGGGGCAATGGACATGGGGGTGGGGGGGGGGGGCATAGAAGCACGTTCTAATAACAAACACGGCTCTCGTCGACACCCCCCCCTCCCTCCCAAACGAATCGTGATCTAGAGACGAGATTTTTTTTCTTTACGAACAAATAAAGCAGGTCACGTAATGTTAGAAGTAAACAAACATTCAGCTAATATCACGCTACAGGCATACCACCAGTTTTATGATTGAATCCTTTTTCTCCTGTTTTTCTCAAGTTTTGTGATGAGATTATTGTTTTTCTGCCGTGTAAAACTTTGTTTCACGTCTAAAACATACTCAGTACTTTGCATTGTTCAATTTCGTCACTCATGTTTACACCTCCCTATTTTCAAAAGGGGTGGAATCATTGATTTACCCTCTCCCACCACCCACAGTCAGAGGCGTAGCGACCCTTCCCGGCGCCCGGGGACAAACTTTCGATTTGCACCCCCCTAAAACTTTTTATTTGCACCCCCTCAAAATTTGTATTAGCACCCCCCTCAAACTTTCGATTTCCACCCCCTCTCAATATTTCGATTACTTTTTCCAACCCATTTTGGACATATGTCCCCCCCTACCCCCCCCCCCCCCCCCATCGCTACGCCTCTGCCCCCAGTTCTATTTTGATTAGCTTAATTAAATAACGCCCAAGATCGACCTACTCAAAAGCTGTGCGATTACCTAATGAAACCCTTACCTAATTTCTTTCAATTAGTGCCAGGTAATATTAGTAGTATGGGACGACGTGGCCTAAAAGGTAGCGCGCTAGGCTGCTAACCCGAAAATCTTGTGTTCGAATCCGGGTTTAAAATAGGAATACGCCCCTTGGTCCACCCAGCTCTGATGGGTACCAAACTCATGTATGGGGAAAGTGCTGACCACACCTTCCTTTCATATGCCGAGTACAAGACACGTATGAACTGCACTTGATCACACAATGGATCGCTAGGTCTAAAGAGGATTCTTAACTTTCATGTCAGTATCTCATTATGTGTAGTGGCTGTTGAGTCACTAGTACATTAATACTTAAGCTTTTTGTTCTTTTCTTAATTTGTATTCTTTGTTCAAATTCGCTAATCACTACCTGTGTTCCACGTCCCACTCAACGTGTCTTATATCTATCTACCCCCCCCCCCATTGTCGTGTTTGATACTTACCTTATGCCTTAACGTTGGGGATAATTTATGTTCCACGCAGCATGACATTAAGTTTTTAATACATACCCCCCCCCCCCCCCCGCAACATAGCAACACACCACACACACACTTTGACCTATACAACACGTCTGAAATCCTCCCCCCCCCCACTCACACACGAATTTGTCAACCCCCCCCCCCCCACTACCCCACCATCCCCCCTCCCCCAACACTCTCTTTACTTTTATACTCGCCCAAACATTACCCTCTCTCTCTCTCTCTCTCTCTCTCTCTCTCTCTCTCTCTCTCTCCTCCCCCACAAATAATTTGTCAACCCAACCCCTACCCCAACACTATATTTACCGTTATACCCACCCAACCTCCCCCCTCCCCCTCCCACACACTTTAACGTGTCTCATAAATTCCAAAAGGCGACACACAATCGTATTTCCAGATGTCACCGTGACCCATGGTTCATTAAGTGCAGTCATTGACAAACAAGTTATGTCTGAATCTATATTTAGCTCACCGGTGAATTCTGTTCAGGCCGGTTCGCTGACCTTCCAGTGACCTTTTTGTCCACTTACCTATGCCTCAGTCGTCACTTGTTGTCACCAATGACCTAAGAAATATGAGAGGTCATCTATAAATAACTTGGAACAATTTGAACATAATTTACCCTTCCTCTTCCACCCTTACATTTCGAAATGTCGGCCACACGCCTTAACGAGGCCACATATACCCACAATCCCCTTCGAAAATAACTCTCAACGCTAACAATCACTATGTTGTATTTTTCATCAGCTATTAATTTTTTTTAACAAATGTTAATTTCGACACATCAGAATAAATAAACAGAACGCGTTAGCTTAATAAAATAAGTATTCTTCGTCATGGCATAATAAATAAACAGAGTTAATTTCAGAAAATAAAGGACAATTACAGGTAGATTAAACGATCGACAAAAGCACTTAATCGGCACACAAGGCTAGTTAAAAACGACTCTAAACTGAAATAGTTGCACAATTTTATTTATAGACCTAGCTGGAAAATTAAAACCATATTTTTTTCCTATATAGAAACTTGCGTTAGAGTGATTCTACTCTTTAGTGGGTGGTGGGTAGATGAGGATATTTATAGACGATGTCACATTGCTTATCGCCACTCCCTGTTTAAGTTAAATCTATTCATTGGACTATTTTGGTTCAAAAAGTCAAACAGAACATACAAAATATAAATGGGTGTAAAACATATTTTAACTAGTTCATGATCAGTGTTTCTTTCAGAGTTTTATCTTGGGGGAGGGGTGGGGAGGGAAATGACATCATTCTAGTTTGCTATTTTTTCGCTTGTACGTGCCTATAGCTTGTACAGTAGTAGAGGCTTGGATCAGATGGCCCATAAGACGAACAAGTTTGTTTAACCCTGGGATAGGGGAGGGATGGTGTTGTAAACACGATTCTAGCTCGTCTTGTAGCTTTCCCCGACTTGAGTCAGGTACTGATTAAAGCTGAGTGTTTGACCCCAGTGGCGGACTGGCCTGCCGGTCTACAGGAAAAAATCTTGGTGGACCCCAGGAAAATATCTGTGGGCCCCCAGCAAAATAAATCTTGGTGGGCTCCATGAAAAAAATCTCCGCGGGCCGCAATAAAAACATCTTGGTGGGCCCCCAGAAAAAGATCTTGATGGGCCCCCAGTAAAATATCTAGGTGGGCCCCAGAAAAAAATATATTGGTGAGCCTCCAGAAACCGCGCTGTAATAGCCTTAGTAATGTTTTGATTTTTTTTTTAATTGTTGCTATTTTACCACTCCTTCATGCTAAGGTCTAAAATTAAGTTTTTGGTGGAGAAAAAATGCACAATGAAAATTTCAATCTGTGGTTGGGGGGCCCTTTTAAAAATGCCAGGGCCTCTTGGACAAAGCCAGTCCACCCCTTTTACCATATTAATCAGTGGCATGTTGTATACAAGCATATGTCCTATATACTAGTAATGAAATGCGCAAGGCTCTATTATTTTTATACTGTGTGGCGTATCGAGGTTTCCAATCGCCCAACTGTGTCTACCACAACACAACCTGTTCAAACCCGCATAATTGAATTCCGACCCATATTTTAAATCAAACAAGCATATTTACATTTAGATGTTTGAATATTAAGCAGGTAGACGAGTTGAAATCCTGGTTGTGCTATGTGCTTTATTGCTTATGTCATCTTGACACGGGACTTAGGTTTAGAAACATTTACTTACACATGTGGCGTTCCTAGTTACTAAAGGGGGCATTACTCTGTTTTGAAACTTCGTTTGTTGCGTACACGATACGCTTACAAAAGAAACTTTACTCGGTTTTTTAATTTCATTTATTGCTCAGAAGATACTCGCTTAAAAATATATGTGTGGTATTAAACTCGTGTCTAAAAGTTATTTCAAAGACTGCATATAATAAAATATCCAGTGGCAGATCCGGAGGTACATAGATAGGGCGTAATGACCCTTCCTGGCGCCCGGGGACAAACTTTCAATTTGGCGCCCCTTCGGGAATAACCTTTAAATTTTCAATTTGCACCCCCCTCAAACTTTCAAAATTTGTTTTTTTCAATCATTTTGGCGCCTGGGGACATATATCCCCCCCCCCCCACTCGCTACGCCTCTGCTTCCTACTAACTCAAGAGTGCCTAGATCTGAATGAAATAAGGCGCCAATTTACATAGTTTAGTCGGTACAATCTGAAATAGAACTACATAATTGTATTCAAAAGATGTTTGATACATTCTCCGTTACTGCAGATATTTACATATACTTAAGTGGTCGTCTGTTAATGGAGTTACCTATTTTAGCAGACACCCATCTTACCCTCCACAGTCAATCTTCACCAACGTCACAAACCAGCACCCCACCCCCCCCCCACACACACACACGTATTTCATCCTTAAAACCAAGTAAAAGTCTTTAAATCTACCTCCAAACAATAATTCTTTTTTCTTCGTCATATCTCTTTTAAAATTTAAAATATAAATTGTCGAGTTCCTGGAGTACCTCTACCCCCATATATCTCATCCTCACAGAAGACATACACACGTACAGACACACATACACACTCGTTTCTTATCCGTCTGCCCGACAAGGTTAATGGATAAGGCCCTAACAGGTAAATATAAAACGATGTACCTACTTTGTTTCACCACGACGTCTAAATAATTTGTACTGTAGGATTTGTAACAGCAGGAGCTTAATTATGTTTGTGTTAAAAAATAAAAGCGACGGCGTTAGCAATGTACTTCATTTAATTACGGTGTAAACCTAATTTGTATTTTAGGATTTGTGAAAGCAGGGGTATAACTATGGTTGTAGTAAAATAAACTCGACTATATAAACAATAATGTACTTCATTTTAACACGATGTACACTAATTTATACGAGCCGACCCGCGGCGTATCATACGCCGATATTTAGTTGTTTTATTTTCTACTTTTCAGTCATTCATAATGTGTGAATTCGACAGTATCAACGCTGCCACTGAAAATATTTGCTTTAAAACACTATCAGTAGGCCGTTAAGGACGATACCCCCCACCCTCCTTTCCCCCAACCCCAACCCTACACCCCCCCCCTCACCCCGTGAAAGCAGCCTCCTCTTAGTTACCTCCCCTATGTTTACAATAGTTTCAAACTAAATTATCTGCCCCTAATAGGCCCCCAAAACCCGGCTGTACGACTGTAAACATTTAGCGTGAACCACAGCTCACCAGACCATGTGGGGGTGGGGGAGGTTGCGATAAGCCTAGAGAGGAAGAGGGGGGGCTGCTAGGCGCGCTTACAGCTTGTTTTCTAACGTCTCCAAGAAGAGAACTATATATATAGGTAGATAGATAGATTGTAGCGTTTGTGAAAGCAGGAGTTTAACTTTGATTAGTAAAATAAACTCGGCAGTCTCAACAAACAAGCAAGAACATATTTTTAGGGGACATCAGTCAGTATGTTATTCATCCCTTAGTGACAGTAACCTTCGTTATGCACAAGTAAACTATCCCGACTACCTTGACTTACTATTTTATTATTTACAAATTTGATGTTCAGCAGAGGGTGACTTGGAAGGGTGGGGGGATTGTATAATTTTTTTTTTCTAGAGTCGAAAAGACAGCTACAAACACCGTAGACCACGCCCCCGCGTGTTTACATCCTACTGTGGCTGTCACCTGAATGTCTGATGAGAATGGGGCGCAGATTATAAGTTTATCTCGTGTACAAGGCGTTTGACGGCTCGGTGGTCTAGCCCTGTTAAAGCGATTGTGCAGTTTAATGGTTTTTTAGGCTACCCATGTTGTCGCTTTAGGTTTGGATTATACATCTTATAGCTTTGGATTTTTCCTAGTGTATGTTTGGACTACCCCTGCTATAGCTTTGGACTACCCCTGCTATAGCTTTGGACTACCCCTGCTATAGCTTTGGACTACCCCTGCTATAGCTTTGGACTACCCCTGCTATAGCTTTGGACTACCACCTGCTAAAGCTTTGGACTACCCCCTACCCCCTTATATAGCTTTAGGCTACCCCTTACCACGTGATATAGCTTTAGAATACCCCCTACCCCCTGATATAGATTTTGACCACCCTAACACCCTGCTATACCTTTGGACAACCCTGCTATATGTTAGACTACCTCTACTCTGGTGACTGGCAGTCTTTATGTACATTCCAAGTCCACTCACCTGTCTTTAGGATGTTTGTTCAGCCTCTGTGTGCCTTGGTTCACGTCTGATGGTAAACGGTCGAGTAAAATCTTAACGGTTGTCGAGTGTCTAAATTCGTCACCGAAAGGGTTCAGTCAGGGACCAAATACTTGGTCTACTCTCTATAATCCTCTCCTACATAATCCTTGGACTCTTCTCTTCTTTATAATCCTTAGACTCTTGACTCCTCTCCTTTATAATCTTTGGTCTACTCTCTCCTTTATAATCTTTGGTCTACTCTCTCCTTTATAATCTTTGGTCTACTCTCTCCTTTATAATCTTTGGTCTACTCTCTCTTTTATAATCTTTGGTCTACTCTCTCCTTTATAATCTTTGGTCTACTCTCTCTTTTATAATCTTTGGTCTACTCTCTCCTTTATAATCTTTGGTCACTCTCTCTTTTATAATCTTTGGTCCACTCTCTCCTTTATAATCTTTGGTCTACTCTCTCTTTTATAATCTTTGGTCTACTCTCTCCTTTATAATCTTTGGTCTACTCTCTCCTTTATAATCTTTGGTCTACTCTCTCCTTTATAATCTTTGGTCTACTCTCTCTTTTATAATCTTTGGTCTACTCTCTCCTTTATAATCTTTGGTCTACTCTCTCTTTTATAATCTTTGGTCTACTCTCTCCTTTATAATCTTTGGTCTACTCTCTCTTTTATAATCTTTGGTCTACTCTCTCCTTTATAATCTTTGGTCCACTCTCTCCTTTATAATCTTTGGTCCACTCTCTCCTTTATAATCTTTGGTCTACTCTCTCTTTTAAAATCTTTGGTCTACTCTCTCCTTTATAATCTTTGGTCTACTCTCTCTTTTATAATCTTTGGTCTACTCTCTCCTTTATAATCTTTGGTCTACTCTCTCCTTTATAATCTTTGGTCTACTCTCTCTTTTATAATCTTTGGTCTACTCTCTCCTTTATAATCTTTGGTCTACTCTCTCCTTTATAATCTTTGGTCTACTCTCTCTTTTATAATCTTTGGTCCACTCTCTCCTTTATAATCTTTGGTCTACTCTCTCTTTTATAATCTTTGGTCTACTCTCTCCTTTATAATCTTTGGTCTACTCTCTCCTTTATAATCTTTGGTCTCTTCTATCCTTTATACTCACTGGTCCTTCTATCCTTTATAATTATCTCCATTAAAATTCTTGATCTCCTTTATAATCCTTGATCTCTTCTATCCTTTATTATTCTTAGCCTCTCCTTTATAATCCTTGGTCTCTTCATTTCTAAATTGATAAAATCATGTAACATCTATTTCTCAATGAGAAAATCATCTCATCTATTTCTCAATATGAACAAATCATATTCATCCATTTCTCAATATGAGAAAATCGGGAACAGGGCATTTCCCCCTGTCAATTACCCCCCCCCCCGGATATTTCCCCCCCCCCCGACATTACCCCCCAGAGTAATTACCCCCCTGTCAATTACCCCCCGCCCAGTAGGACATTACCCCCCCCCCCCCCGGACAGGGTTAGGGTTAGGGCTAGGTTTAGGGTTAGGGTTAGGTTTAGGGTTAGGGTTAGGGCTAGGGCTAGGGTTAGGGTTAGAGCTAGAGCTAGGGCTAGGGTTAGGGTTAGAGCTAGGGTTAGGGTTAGGGCTAGGGTTAGGGTTAAGATTAGGGTTAGGATTATGGTTAGGGCTAGGGTTAGGGTTAGGTCTAGGGCTAGGGCTGGGGTTAGGGTTAAGATTAGGGTTAGGGTTAGAGTTAGAGCTAGGGTTAGGGTTAGAGCTAGTTTTAGGGTTAGGGTTGTGTCTAGCTTTGGTTTTGGTTTTGTGTGAAGTTTTAGGCTAAGGTGGATGCTTAGGTTTTGGTCTTTTTCTTAAGGTTTGGATTATAGTAGTATAGGGATAAAATTCTAGTTAGAGTTAGGATTTTAACTTGAGAGGGGGGGGGGGGGTAATTCCCCGGGAAGGTAATTGACAGGGGGGTAATTGCTCCGGGGGGTAAATACGGGGGGGGGGGATGTCCGGGGGGAAATATCCAGGGGGGTAATGTCCTGTAGCCGAGAAAATCATATATTATCCATTTATCAATGAGAGAATCCTATTCATCCATTTCTCAATTAGAAAAAAATCATATCATCCATTTATCAATGAGAGAATCATATTCATCCGTTTATCAATTAGAGAAAATCATATCTCATCCATTTCAAGAAACTTTTAAAAATATCATACATCTCTCAGACTTAAACATTTCTTACTTTCAAGTGTACGCACTAATGCTTTTTTTACCACTACACGAGTTTTACATTACTTTCAAGTGTAGCACTGATCCCTATTTCACCCCTACGTGAGTTTTACATTACTTTCAAGTGTACGCACTGATCCCTATTTCACTTCTACATGGAGTTTTACATTACTTTCAAGTGTACGCACTAATCCCTATTTCACCCCTACATGAGTTTTACATTACTTTCAAGTGTACGCACTGATCCCTATTTCACTTCTACATGAGTTTTACATTACTTTCAAGTGTACGCACTGATCCCTATTTCACCTCTACATGAGTTTTACATTACTTTCAAGTGTACGCACTGATCCCTATTTTATCGCTACGCGAATTTTACATCAAGATTGCTATCCTCCTTTCATGTCGTGTACATTATGCACGTTATAATTAATTATTAATTTTAAGAATTATTTAAATTCGTAACTGATAAGCGCACTGTTTCGGTTTTGTCCCTTGTTACCCGAACTTAAATCCTTTCAAGTTTCACCTTTTAAAATAATTAGGGTTAATTAGCTTAATGTTTTAACATTTTAAAATTATTTTTTTTCGTTAGTAATCGTTTTGTAAAGTTAGCCTAATCAAAGATGCGTATTTAAGAATTAGTTTAATTAAAAGGGAATAAAATTCGCACGTGAAGGTAATTAGACTCACATTTTATTTTATGGACAACGGTGAATTGTTATATTTGTTTCGTTTTGCAAAACTTTCATTTTTCCTGTGTGCGCCTTTTAATTTTAACTAGCTTGCGTTCTTCTGTCCGTTTTAATTCAACTCGATTAATAGTTGTTTGTTTCATTTAACTTAAAAGCAATTTAAAGCTTTTCTTTATGGAAGCAACTTAAGAGTGTGTAGGTAGTTCGTTAAGTACGGAATTGCCGTTATTGCTTTACATAGTCTCTGATCTTTAATTAATTACTTATTAGTTATCTTTAATTTAATTACTTATTAGTTACATCTTATCATGGCTTATCAAAGGGATCTGTATTTTGCCCCCCCCCCCCTCTACCCGTACCTCAGCGCAACCCCACCTCCAAATTTGTATTCATTAAGCGAATTATATTTATGCATACATCGGCGTTGATATATATTAAAACCTCATGTTATATCATTTAAATGCACAGACAACGTTTACTCACACCTCCCCGCTAATGTTTCTTTCAGAGAGGGGGGAGGGGCACTTGAAATTTTCGGGGTGGGGAGGGGGGTGGGGGGGGCGAACACTGGTAAAAAATTCTATTTCATTTGGGGGGGGGGCGAAATAGAAGCAACTATATAATGTATGATAGCGTCTGCCCTCCCCTCTCCTGAGAATTTTATTTTTAAATGCTCGGTTTATGTTACATTTATTTAGTTATTTATATTTAAAACGCACTTTATTGTTCATGAGAGTGTCGATAATTAAAGGATGGAGGTACAGCCTGACATTAGATTTTCACAAACCCTTGTGGCGCCTCTTTCGAGAAAAACATCATTAGCAGTGTAGTGGGTACCTGCGTGGTGTTGTCTGTAAGGCGGATACTCCTTAACCTGTGTGTAGGTAGGGGACAGGTAACATCGTTTACCTTAAAGCAACAGGTAGCGCGACACGGCTCGCCTAATCCCAGCTGCTTGAGCTGGTAATCCGTGGTTAATCCGGCTCGTGACGTCTTTTTATGTCGTCTTCACGTGTAAAGTTATTTTAAAACTTTCGGGAATTCCCACTCATTCAGATTTTGCAGTGTTGGTCAATTTACTGTATTGAAATGCTGTAGTCCAATTTTTCCAAAAAATCGTCTATAGTGGTAGTAAATTTGCTCAAAAAAATCGAATCAAACAATGTTAGGCCTCAGAGGCGTAGCGACCATTCCCGGCGCCCGGGGACAATCTTTCGATTTGCACCCCCCCCTCAAGATTTCGATTTGCACCCCCCCCCCTCAGGATTTTGATTTGCACCCCCCTCAAGCTTTCAATTTATTTTTTCCAACCCATTTTGGCGCCCTAATGTCGGCGCCCGGGGACATCCCCCGCCCCCTCGCTACGCCTCTGTTAGGCCTATACAATTTTTTTAAATATGGGACGGCGTGGTCGAGTGGTAGAGTTCGGATCCACACAGCTCTGGCACGTTAGGTTAAAGGTGACTGGGCACACACTATTCCTATACACGCCTAGGTCATTGAAACAAGCGAACTCTACTTCACCAGCCCCACGGATCATAAGGTTCTAAAGGGTACATTATATTTCCTAAAATTATATACTATTTAAAAAAAAATGTTTGAAAGTTGGAAATCGTCTTAATAGGTAAAAAAAAAAACGATTTTTTTTTTCAAAAATTTCCCAACATCAGCAAATAAATATCCGATCGATTCGCAGCCCTGTACGGTTGAATAAATAATCCTCGAACCCAAAATAGCTGACAATCGTGCGTTTGCGTATTGATTTCAGTAATATTCCTACTCCATGACCGGCATAATTCTTTCAGCAGACACACGCAACTTTCTAGTCCGACCTACATACCTCTGCTGCCAGTTACACGTCTTTAGTATAAAGGGAAATAACTTATCAGGGGAAGTAATTCAATGCAATATTCAATGCATGTATATCAATGTCAATAAAAAAAAGATAAAAATAGTTTGACGCGTCTGCTTAGCGGTAAACTTGCTAGATAAACACGTCATTTCAAGTGAAGGTCTTATCTTTTCGAGTTGAAGAGTTCGAATGGCGGTAGTTTTCTCACTTAGTGAAAGTGGGCCCTGTCTCTGTTGAATGTTGATAACTCTCTCTCTAACCTATCGATCAAGGTAATTTTTTAGTACTAGCTCGTGGACCCGTTTACGACCTGGTAGGGAGCGAAAAAAAAGCCCATGTTTGTTATAAAGAGAGTGCTTTGCTCCAAAAGGCGTCGATGAAACTTTACTGGGTTCAATTAAGAAGCCTCACATTTGCTGTCATGATCACGTGTTCTTCAAAACAATATATATATATATATATATATATATATATATATATATATATATATATATATATATATGTATATATGTATATATATGTATATATATGCATATATATGCATATATATGTATATATATGTCATATATATGTATATATATGTAT
>NW_026733885.1:0-38238 GCF_028476545.2 Physella acuta | reverse complement strand
AACATAGAAGAAATGTCCAGAAATGGACATTTTATGACGCGAATGTCGTGTAGTGATCGGGTGCACATCCATCAATGTGATGACGTCATGCGTGTGGGTGGGTGCGGCTAGACCAGGGGAAGTGACCGACGATTCTCTTGAGTCTAGACTAATGGGGGGGGGGGGGGTCCTTCAATGATTAAATTGATGATCTTTAAATGGTTGATAGCGGCTTTTTTATATGGTTAATAGCGGTTCTTTGAACGGCTAGCTCCGCTTTGAATGGTTAACTGCTGTCCTTTGAATTAGTTCATAGCGGCTCTTTGAACACCTTAATCCGGCTTTTTGAATGGTAAACTGCAGTTCTTTGAACGGTTAATAACGGCTATTTTGTAACTTGACTAATGCCTTTCTTTGATAAAGTTAATAAACATTTTCTAATACTGTAATGAAAACGTCAAGGCCGTTTTGAACCTATGCTTGCTGGTACGGTTATAATTAGTAACTATTACCCTAGCCGTACCTCTTACACAATTGTTACTGTCATTACTTTCAGGTTAGGTTGAACCCTAACAATAAACCTGCCCTAGCCCAAACCTTTTTCTTAATCCTAACACTAACATTCATATCGTCAGAAATATAAGCAGAGTATGCGAACAGTGTTTCTTCCAGACTTTTTTCTCCGGGGGGGGGGGGGGGGGGGGCATTCGAAATTTTCGGGGGGGGGGGGGCGGTAGATTTTTTTATTTGGGGGGGGGGGGCTCTTGAATGTCTAGAGTTCAATTCTCTGGCATGATTTTCTATAGCAAAAAAAATAAATAAAAATAAAGTCGGCTGTTTTTAGTAAGTGATGCAGTTATATAAATAGAGAACTCCACTGTTTAAACGCCACTGTTTTTAAACGTGACCATATTATAACCCAACGTATCTAATAAAACGTTTATATAAAAAAGAATATTTTAAAAATAAAACTACACTGAACACTACATTCAAACCTGGCGTTGAAATGAAAACCATTCCACAAAGATCAATCATTCAACTGCCGTATTCATCACACTACAACACGAATTAAAGTGGTTTCCATGGCAATGTGATATCAATCCATGTAAAAGAAAATACCTTTTCAAAAGACTGGTATGAACATCTCCCTAAAGCCCTAAAGCAGTATCACAACTGCCTTTGAAAAAAAAACTAAGATTTGAATTATTGTTTACAAACTAGTTGTCCAAGCCAGGTTGCGTAAATCCTTCTTGAACGTCTCTCAGTCAACAAAGGGAAGCTACTCGAATATAAAAGGGGACATAACGCAGCGAGGGGAGACAATTCACGGCGAGACGAGCAAACGCTGAACTCCCGCGTCGAGCTGAGCTCTTTCAGGACGGATAAACTATCGCGCGAGCCAGCCGGCCGCGAGAATTTTTTTTCGTCGACCGGGAATCGACGAGAAGTGGCAGACGTGAGATTTGGCGTGTGCAAAACAATAATACGTTAAATTATTTTGGTTTAAAGTGTTTTCGTAAAATAAATATATTTGCTTAACATAACAAAGATATTTGATAAGTAAAGTATCCCCTGAACCAGCTGGTTCAATGGGGCAGGTGAAGTAGAGTTCTCCTGTTTCAGCGACCTCGGCTTGTGAAGGAATAGCGTGATCAGCACTAAGACCAGCCACCTTTACTCTCCCTAACGTGTGCCAGGTACCCATCACGGCTGTGTAAACTGCGGGACGTTGTGCGGACTGGAACCCAGGTTCCAAAACTCCAGACTTTGGGGTTAGCAGTCGAACGCACTACCTTACGAACACACTGTCTCACACGGGTTATAGATCTACAGTTGTAAATACTTTAAAAAATAGGTCTACTTTAAATACTTTAAAAAAAAGGTCTACTTTAAATACTTTAAAAAATAGGTCTACTTTAAATACTTTAAAAAATAGTTTTTACTTTAAATACTTTCCAAAAAAACGTAAATGTACTTTAAATACTTAAAAAAATAATTATTTATCCTTTTCTATTCATTCATATAAAGCAAAAAAAGAAAAAAAAAACAAGCATTGAGTTCTAACAAAAACTGATTCATAGAAACATACTTTATCCCAGTCCATTTCACCATCTTCAATTCATTCTCCACTATTATCAATGTCATTTTATAAATGTTTTAATTCTAAAAAAAGAAAAGTGATTTTTCAATAATACGGAGCCTTACAAAAGGAGTTTAAAAAAAATCGTGGTATGTCGTTTTACGTTGGCGATATATGTTGATATGTTGTTTTCTAAGATATCTTCGGTTCTATTTTCATCACAGTGTCTCAACTTCTATTTTCATCTCCAGCTACAAGCATCCATCCTTACCATCCAGCAAAACAACAACAACAACAAACAAACAAATAAACAAACAAACAACTAAAAATAAACCAAAAGAAAATATTTACCACTCCTTCCGTCACTTCCAATTTAACCAACGATTAAAATAAATCAAAAAGTCACGCGCAGTTGTCCTCTCTTTATTGATTTTGATTAAAGCTTTTAGTTAAATCAACAGACTAGCGGTAAGCGATGATACTTGAGCGAGCGATGGTGTTATGGGAAGCTATGACCTTTTAGGAAATAACACAGTTAACTTTTAAGAAGACCTTCCAGCGAGTGAAAAAGTTAAAGTTAAAAAAGACCTTTAAGTGACAAAGTTGCAATTAGTAGAGACCTTTGAGTAAGTGACAGTTACATTAAATAGAGGCCTTTGAGTAAGTGACAGTTACATTAAATAGAGACCTTTGAGTAAGTGACAGTTACATTAAATAGAGACCTTTGAGTAAGTGACAGTTACATTAAATAGAGGCCTTTGAGTAAGTGACAGTTACATTAAATAGAGGCCTTTGAGTAAGTGACAGTTACATTAAATAGAGACCTTTGAGTAAGTGACAGTTACATAAAATAGAGGCCTTTGAGTAAGTGACAGTTACATTAAATAGAGACCTTTGAGTAAGTGACAGTTACATTAAATAGAGGCCTTTGAGTAAGTGACAGTTACATTAAATAGAGACCTTTGAGTAAGTGACAGTTACATTAAATAGAGGCCTTTGAGTAAGTGACAGTTACATTAAATAGAGGCCTTTGAGTAAGTGACAGTTACATTAAATAGAGACCTTTGAGTAAGTGACAGTTACATTAAATATAGGCCTTTGAGTAAGTGACAGTTACATTAAATAGAGGCCTTTGAGTAAGTGACAGTTACATTAAATAGAGACCTTTGAGTAAGTGACAGTTACATTAAATAGAGACCTTTGAGTAAGTGACAGTTACATTAAATAGAGGCCTTTGAGTAAGTGACAGTTACATTAAATAGAGGCCTTTGAGTAAGTGACAGTTACATTAAATAGAGGCCTTTGAGAAAGTGACAAAGTTACGTTTAATAGAAGCGTTTATTTGTTTTCTATATATCAGGGGTCTCCAAACTACGGACGGCGGGCCGGATGCGGCCCGCGAGGTCCTCTCATCCGGGCCGCGGAGATCGTTTTGTTCATGGAAAAAAATGTTTGTTAGAGGTGACTGAGGAAAATTGTTTTTTAAATTTGCATATGTAGCTTTGGGTGCAAATACCATTTCCCTCCGTGTTGCAGACATTGATGAAAACATTGTGACTCAAATAGTGAAAACTGCAAACAAGTTTCGCAATTTTTCAGTTGCAATGGATGAGTCCCTAGACAGTTGTTCGATGTTTTTGGCAAAAGTACAGGGCAACAACTTGACGCACTTTCAGCAATGCAAGGTCTTCATGGCTGAAGTAACAGCTGTGTTCCCCACATCATTTGCATGCAAGAACATCAAAGACCTCCACCTGCACTTTCAGTAGCGGTTTTCTGACTTGGATTCAAAGGCAAAAAAAAGAGAGACTGTTTCAAACCCCAATTGAAGCAAATGTTACCAGTTGCCCAGATGAACTGCAGATTGGGGTCATTGAATTGCAAGCGAATGACCTCCTAGAGACAAGTTCAAAAAATGGTGGGTGGGCTTTTGCTTTTGCCAAAGGAGAACAAACTTGGACCTCGAGTGTGTTGTCGGCCCCCGACAGTGTTTCTTTCAGACATTTTCTCCGTGGGGGGGGGGGGGGCATTTTAAATATGTATATATTTCTATGTAAATTATACTTCGTTGGAGGGGGGGCGGGTTCGGGGGGGGACTCCACCACCCCAAAGAGATGCATGGAAGAAATTCTGGCCCCCGAACTGATATTTGATGCAGTTATATATTTGAGTTAATGCGGCCCTCGGGCTGAAAAGTTTGGAGACCCCTGCTATATATCAATACAAACAATGATGCTATATGAATCGGCAAAAAAGAAAACAACTTTCAAAATTTAGTTTAAAAAAATATAATTAAAAAAATAAAATGCAGATGTTTCTAAAAGTGAACTACTTTCAATATTTGGTTTTAAATATACCAATTGCAATACGAATGCTCTCAATTAAAAAAAAAATTAAATACTTACATTATTTGGTTTAAAATATCAACACAAAAGTAGAACAAACATTAATAAATCTCAACACATTCACAACAAGACTACCCCTTTCAATTTGAAAAAAAATTATATACTTGTATTATTTCGTTTAAACTATCAACACAAAAGTAGAACAAACATGAATGAATCTCAACACATTTAACACACGACTACCCCGCCAAGACCTGGCCTGATCTTCTAATTACTTGACGTCTAACGTCTGCCCTCAGCACGTCTTACAGTAATTATAATCACTGTTGTTATGACGTGTACTTTAGCAAAGGACAGCGACAGTAAACAACAGCGTACTCTTCCTCTGATTCAAGGACGGATTTTAGGGATGAAAATGTTTTTTTTTTTTTTAAATTGATGAATATCGGGAGTGAAGAAAAAAAGAAAAATTAATACTAGTTGTGAATATATTTTTATTATAGCATATTTCAGGAGTAAAATAAACCGGGAGTGATCTCCCCTAACCTTACGAATACTCTTAAATAACACTACGGGGGATGGCAACGCGGGTTATAGACATGATTTTTAATCCATATTTAATTAATTAAACTTTTTAAAATACAATAGAATCTCGTAGAAAAAAAAAAGAACTGCACACCAAATGAATGACAAACAATATGTGTATAATAGTGTGGAACATTATTAGTACTTTATAAATTCATTTCCGTTTGTTGAGAAATCGGAAATAGCGTAAATTACTACTTCCGGTCAACGGAAATTACTCAAAATAGCAGAAAATTAGATCATCCACCAATATGTGAAATTTCGTTTATCTATCTGGAACAGTACTCAAGTTATAGGCTTTTGAAAAACTAAAAGTAAGATAGGTCCCACTTCTGGTTATCAGAAATTGCTGAAAAATTGATACACACATACACACACTGACATACGAATAGAATTGCAAATACCAGTTTTCCCGCCTCGTTTACGCATAAAACGCCTAAATTTTGATAAATCTAGATTTTTTTTTGCCCGCTTAAAATAAGTCCTCTATACTCCAGATGTGATGAAGGACTGATTACAATACTTCCTCTATACTCTGTATACGAGAAAGTGACTTTAAAAGAAATCTGTTTAAAAAATACATTTCAATGTAAAAATTGCCAGCTAAAATGAAAAAAAATTGAGTTTCGGGAATAAAAAAAAAAACAACTAATATATAAAGAACCAAATAGTGATATTCCTGGGTGAAACACTTCAAACATTATATCAATATGACTTTAGTAGATGAAACCATCAAGAGATGAACTTTTACGCATGAAAGTATCAGCATCTGATCCGATGAACTATTACGATTTTCGACTGTTTGTTTTGACTGCCTACGTGACTCATGCACGGGCATTAAAAAAACTACCAACGTTACACGTGCATCACACTGTCGCTCTCACTTGTAGATGAGCCAACTCCAGATCCCAGTATTGAAAACGATAATGAAGTGAAGGCGAATTTATGTAGTTCAATATAGGTAAATTATTCTCGTAGGAAATAAAAGTAACGTTTTGTTGAAATAATGATCTATAGAATGAATATCATTATTATGCGAAAACAAATTTAATCAGTTTTATTGATTTAAAAAAAATTAAAGGCTGGGAACAAAGTGTTAAATGGCACAACTAGGGACATCGTCGAAACTTTATACATATATATATATATATATATATATATATATATATATATATATATATATATATATATATATATATATATAATATATATGTATATATATATATATATATATATATATATATATATATATTATATATATATATATATATATATATATATATATATATATATATATATATATATGTATGTATATATATATAGGATATTTTGATAGCCGAATATAGAAAGAGCAGAATGTGAATGATTTGATTAAAATGAATTACATTTTTCTCTTTCTATATTTGGCTTACTTTAATAATGTCTGATAATAAAGTGCTCAGTGTGTGTAACGTTGAATAATCTTTTTTCTGATGTCCCTGCCCCCAGGGCCGTCTTGTCCCCCCCCCCCCCCCCCCCTCACGCTGTACGGTGCATTGATTCTAAAAATAGAACGCTGCAAGTGTTTGAAAAAAACGTGAGTCCAGCAAGAAGGACGGTACGTTTTTACGGTTCATTAACTTTGTGCCTTGTATACAGAAAAAGAGAACTAGAAATCGGACATAACCCTAGATTAAGGGCAATTTGTTGAGCTTAAAATAATTCGAATGACCTTGACGTTGTTTTTATACAACCGTCTGTAAGTATTGGTATCGATGTTCTCATTCGCTTTAATCTTTGTGATAATCGAGAGCGCGATTCTAATTTAGATTCGATTATAGCAGGACCGTTTGTAATTGTATGGTTCGTATGGTTGTAAGCCTATAAATAGACTGATTTCGATTTGCTGGGTATTGTATTGAACTTCAGTGGGCTTTGTCCATAGAGACAATCATCGTGAATGAGGCCTCAGATACTGTAGGAGTTGATAACTTTGATCCGCTTCTAAATCGTTACAATTAAAATATTTCAAGGTGGATTACATAGCAAGTTTAAAGGGAGTGGTATTTGGGGCTAAACAAAGCTTTTTAAATCTCATGTAAAGTTTATACAGAACTCACGTTAGGGAAAGTAAAAGAGGTTAGGCATAGTACTAACCATATTATCCCTTCATATGCCGTGATCTCAGAAACAAGTGGATTCTACTTCATTTGCCTAATAGACCGCCAGGTTCGAAAAGGGAATTGTTTTTAAGAGAAATGTAATACAGAGATTAGTAAAATAAAAAAAGTTAAAATTCCTCCGCTTTCTGCACTGACGCGAAATCCCCCCCCCCCCCCCTCATTAATCACGTGGTTTCTTGTGGGCGTGGGGAAATTTCACCTTCTAACCAAGATTTTAAATTACCATCAGTAATCCGCCCGCCATTGTGATTTAACATTAAGCCCGGCATCTAGACTGAGTAATCAGAACAAAGCAATACAAGCATGGACGTCATAGCGGTTGGAATTCTTCAATGCATATTTTAAAAGGGAAAAGGGGAAAAAAAATCTGTTTCTGTTAACGAAACAAAAGATGCCGCATTAGGGTAGGGATAAAATAAATAAAACAATTTGGTTATAGGTGTGCTTTAGGTAAGTGCAAAACAGAAAAAAAGAATTTATATTTAGTTTCTTCTTTGTTATTATCTTGATTATTGAAGGGTATTTTATTCAACTTGTTAATCGCCATGTGACCAGTTCTATTTGATTTCAGAAAGCTTTTCATTCTGGGTGGGCTTTCATAGCCTTTATCTACCCAAGAGCAAGCTGCAAAGCAACAGCTGTTTGACTTTGGTGTTTTCTTTCCTACATGGGTTGTTGTCCCCAGCTACAGTATAAATCATACATCATAAAGTCTATAGCATACATCATACATCATTTAGTTTATAGTATACATCATACATTATAAAGTCTACAGAATAAATCATACACCATAAAGTCTACATCATACAGCATACGTCATAAAATCTACAGCATACACCATACATCATACATTCTACAGCATACATCCTGAAGTCTACAGCATACATCATTAAGTCTACAACATACATCCTAAAATCTACAGCATACATCATTAAGTCTACAGCATACATCCTAAAATCTACAGCATACATCTTAAAATCTACAGCATACATCTTAAAGTCTACAGCATACATCATTAAGTCTACAGCATACATCCTAAAGTCTACAGCATACATCTTAAAATCTACAGCATACATCTTAAAGTCTACAGCATACATCATAAAGTCTACAGCATTCATCAAAAATTCTACAGCATATATCAACACCATTATCATACCACACACAACCTTACACACGTATCAAGTTTGTAAACTGAACAAAAAATCCCGTAAGATTTATTTCAAGTTGCCATAGAAACGACGTCTTGTTGTGGTATTTTTTGTAATATCCGTCACATGCAATGGATTGTTGTTTGATATAAAGCTATCACGTATTTGTGTGTGTGTTTTCATAAAATTGAATTCTCTTACGTAAAGAAGAGATCGTATCACATAGAGTGGAGCTGAGAGGGTTTCAGTTCGCTGTTTGTTAGTCGAGGTGTTCGTAGTACGAAACATATGTTACCGCATGTAGTAAAGGCGTTTTTAAATAAGGCGGTACTCGGGCCTGGTCAAGTAAAGCTTGGCTCTTTTACCTCAGGATATACATGTATTGTATGCTCAGCACTAGCCGTATCTTTTTTTAACATTCCCCAACTAGAGCTAGGTACTCATTACGGCTGAATGAACTCAAGGGCTATTTAATTGGAAATGGAACTTGAGATTTGCTGGTTAGCAGCAGTGTATGCTATCTCTTAATTACTAGTCTAATTATAAACAAGGCAAGGTGATTAAGAACACGTTGAGGATTATTGCAAAATTATAATTACACTATATTATATCCTCTTACTAATCTTATCTCTATTCAAAAACATTCTCTACGAAATTCACATAATTCCTTGCTTGTTTTTAAAATATTTTCAACTTACAATCACTCTTTCATGTAAACTTGTACATAACATGTAAACCATAAATGTGTTGCCCCTTGTCCATAGGCCAGAAAATAAAGTACCCATACTCCCTCATTTTCTATCTTATTTGTCTTTAACTCACAAAGCAACTGATTAAAATTAGTACAGACTTATTGATTTTGTGTTCAGCTTTACGGCCAGATGAAACACCTCGCCCTAACATTGGATATTTGTGTGCTAATGAGTTTTTGGATTGGTGGTTTGATCTCTTGAACAGGATAAACAGAATGTGGTTCAACTTTTGTTAAGGAAGATAACATGGCTTAATCGGTACAATTTTTTTTAGGCTTGTATTGTTTTGTAAAGTGGGATGTTTTGGGCTGGAAATAGTTTTAAAGAGACGTGATTGGGTCAAAATAAACACAGCATAGACATGTACAAATTTGACACATATACAGCCACATATACAGCCACATAAACAGCCACATATACAGCCACATATACATCCACATATACATCCACATATACAGCCACGTATACAGCCACATATACAGCCACGTATACAGCCACATATACAGCCACATATACAGCCACATATACAGCCACATATACAGCCACATATACAGCCACATATACAGCCACATATACAGCCACATATACAGCCACATATACAGCCACATATACAGCCACATATACAGCCACATATACAGCCACATATGCAGCGGTTATAAGACTAAATATATTGACCCTCACACACTTCACACGTGTGGATGCCAGCGACACACAAATCTCAACCACACACATAAACGTCAATTACACATGCATTTCATCTTTATGTTGACGTCATTCAGCCACACACACACACTCGTCAGCCACAGTAAATTTAATCCACACTCAAAGGTGTTAACCACACTCACACACACAGGCACACACACACATAAACACATACACTTACACACAATACAATTTAATCAATACTCAAAGGTGTTAACCTCACACGCACCCGCACATACACACACAATCCACACAGTACATTTCATCCCCTAACCACACACAACCACCCCACCCCACATCCACCACGCCCAAAGCCATCCATACCTAGCCAAACAAACAACGGAGCTATATTAAAATACAACTGTGTGTTTAACCCTCTAGGGACCCAGTGACGTCAGCACATTTTAAATCCCGGCCAAACCAGATGATTTCAAACACGCACTATTTATTCACCCGACACCCCCCTCCCCTTCCATTACACCCTCTAAACACAGCAGCTCCTAAAGTACAAGCTACAATACTGTCTATTCCTTTTCAAAATTATATATTAAAATAGACATAGTTTCAACAGGTAAATGGTAAAAACTGTTGTTCAGTGGCACGTTGCTTATTGCCGTGACAAGATCGTGAATGGCACCAGTGTTTCTTCCAGGCATCTCTTCGTGGGGGGGGGGGGGTGGTCTCCCGAATAAAGTCTACCGCCCTCCATGAACGAAATGGAAATTTATATAGAAAATATATACTTTTACCAGTGTCCGCCCCCTCCCCGAAAATTTATTCCGCCCCCCCCCCCCCCACCTCCCGGAAAATATCTAGTGTCCCACCTACCCCGGAGAAAAAAGTCTGAAAGAAATGGCACGTTGACATGTGTTAATAGAAAACATGACATGACCAGGGTCTATGGCGGACTGACATTGTGCCGCCATCACCGCCTGTCAGCCTTATGTCACTGACACGGTTGGTTGTCTACCCAGCCCTAATGGGTACCTGACTCACGTTAGTTAAAGCACAAGCGGCTGGGCATAGCGCTGACCGCACTATCCCTTCACTTGCGGAGTTCCCTAAATCAGATGAACTGTACTTCATCTGCCCCATGTGTCTTGGGCACGAACGGAAAAGATGCTGATGATTAAAACTCTCAGTCATGTAATACTGACCTAATGCTGTACAGCTATTGACCATTTGGTGAGAATTCCTTGAATTATACGGTCACCTCATCATGTCTAATTATAAGGTCACCACCTCATGTCTAATTATACGGTCTCCACCTCATGCCTTATGCCACAATACTGGTGATGTGTCAGTACATTTAGGTCTTGACAGCAAATTCTGATCTAAAAATTCACACTAATCTTTCACAACAACATACGATTTTTTTTTGTGTCTTGTAATAACAGCTATAAGCGTCTGACCCAAATAGTTGATACATCATAAAAAAAATCAATACACATTTTCTATAACAATGCTAACCAATTGTATTAAAAATATAATCGATCGTGCAGTTTTTCTAAATTATACGTCTCAGGAAGGAAGACATAATTGAGCTATTGTGTTTTTTTTTAAATATCGCACATCATCCCAGGGTTAAAAATAACCTTTTGCGAGGCAACTTTGGTTATGTTTCTTGCATTTAAACTACAAAAATAACAATTTAATTGTTTCCGTCTACGTTAAGCAAAACAAACGCACTTCGTAATTTAGTCCATTTAATCTTTTAAGAATAACCACAGAATCAATGTCGCTTGTTTGGTTCATTCAGGGCGCTGCTTACAATTATGTTTACATTGTGTTATTTTCTATCAATAAGAAATCGATTGATACATATGGATAAACTCACCATCATTCAGAGCAATCCTTACAATTATGTTTACATTGTGTTATTTTCTATCAATAAGAAATCGATTGATACATATGGATAAACTCACCATCATTCAGGGCGCTGCTTACAATTATGTTTACATTGTATTTTTTCTATCAATAAGAAATCGATTGATACATATGGATAAACTCACCATCATTCAGAGCAATGCTTACAATTATGTTTACATTGTTTTATTTTCTATCGATAAGAAATCGATTGATACATATGGATAAACTCACCATCATTCAAAGCAATGCTTACAATTATGTTTACATTGTGTTATTGCCTTTCAATAAGAAATCGACTGATACAAATTGATCAGCTCATCAGCTTAACAAATGAGGCGCGGAGTTAATTAGGGGAAAACCCCAAGAAGGCGGGGTCTGTTTTCAACCAGGTCATAATTAAGACAAGCAAATTAGGGTCGTTCGGTTCACGTAAGCCCAATCAGGTAAAGACAGATTTTGTTCATTGTCTGGTTAAAGTATATATTGTGTATATAAATTATTTTTCGTTCAGGGAAGTGAAGGGAGGGCACCGAAGAGATGCCTGAAAGAAACTCTGTGTTCCAGTCAACTTGGCTGTTTAGCATTGGGGGATATATATATATATATATATATATATATATATATATATATATATATATATATATATATATATATATATATATATATATAGAGAGAGAGAGAGAGTAGTAGTAGTAGTAGTAGTAGTAGTAGTAGTAGTAGTAGTAGTAGTAGTAGTAGGTCTGGTGACTGGAGAGCTGCGCAACGGAAAACTGACCACACAAAAAGTGTGCAAGGACATTTTCGTTTTCTTGAAACAAGCATTTATAAACATTAACAAAGAGTGACAACATGTTTATTGTAGCATAATAAAACACTTTTTCCAAGAAATATGACAAAATTAAAGCGTGTTAGTATTATTAGTTTGTATTTAACATGTTATACTATATTCCTCTAGCTCACTACTAATTTGGGCAGAAAGACAAAAATTTATCAGACAAGGTAATTCCAGTCTTAATAACATTCTCTCCTCCTCCCCCCCCCCCCCTCCCCATCAAAGCAAGTCTGTTTGGACAAAGGTCAAGTAGAGTTCACCTGTAATCATTCAGGTTGACTCCAAAACTAGAATTCCAATTCGAGGCTTTCATGCTGTCCTACCTACGGGTAGGTAAATTTCTCAACCTAGTTATTAATGACATTTCAGATTTTCTTGTTGTAGAATAAAAAAAAAACAACAACTCTATAATATATTTTCAACAAATATTTTTCTACTGCGTCAAACGTTTGACGACTTCAAACAGTGCCAGTAAAATGTAATTCAGCGGACTGGTAATGTAGATTACGGTCAAGGACACACGATCCTCCATGACCCATTGATTTGTTTGCCCCGACAAAAGCGATCCGCCATGTTTATTCCTGTTTATTTTATCGGCCTGTGATTGGTCTACTTACTCGCTATAGTGGCGCTGCACGCAAACATAGTTCAAGTCCGATAACTCGACTACACAAGGGAAGTAAAACTCTGGGATTCTGTAAAAAAATAAAAATAAAAACTGGTTTTGATTCATTTTATGATACAGTTATTTTTTAAACGAATCAAATAAAAAATTGATAAATTAAGATAAAATAACTTTGTCAAAGTGTGAAATGCAGAGGTGTAACAGGGGTGGAGGTCTAGTGGGGGGGGGGGGGGGGGAGTAAAGAGGAGTGTCGCACCTTGAGTTAAGTTTCAAATCTTATGTTGCCCTAAATGAACAAATAGTTGAAGTTAGACTGTCGCCTCTCATGGGACGTAGGCCGTTGACACGAGCTTTCCTGACATCTCTGTCCTGGGCTAGGGGTCATCCATAAATGACGTCACACTTGTAAAGGGGGGGTGGGCGGTCTTTATTTTTGTGACGGTGTGTGATGAAGGGAGGAAGGGGGGGGGGGGTTTCAGATTGTGTGACGTCACACTTTTGCATTATAAAAAAAGCAATGTTAGAAAACGAATTTTAGCCGTTATTTTGCGTTTTAGAAAACTGTTTTAAAACATTGAAATAGGAATTGATTAAATTACTCTGTGTTGACACAATTTTGGAAAAATATCGTATTTTAACAAAATATTAAACTGCGATTTTGATGGGGGTTTTAGGGGGAAGGTGCTCTGGCTTTTTGTGACGATGTGTGACGGAAGGGAGGGGGGGGGGGGGAAGGTAAAAATCGTCCAAAAAAGCTTGACGCCATTTATGGATGACCCCCTAGTCTCTCCAACTGTCCCCAGGTGAAGCAAATCTTTTTGGTTATAGATCCATGTTTTATATGTTCGCACTCTTTCTATTCCCCATGTGGATTCCTGGTAAGGGCTTTAACTAACATAACTCAGCTAAAAAAACTAAAACTCTATCGGGAAATACGGAGATGAAATGACACAAAAGTTCAGCTTATCATGAGAAAATGAAGCTACTTCAACAGTGCTGCCTATTAAAATGTCTGTTGTAAATTCTAATTCTATCTTCTGCCAAGTTTTAAATAAACGTGGTTAATTTTTAATGATTTCGGCCCAGAAAATTATCAAAGGGGTTACCAAATATTAAAAAAAAAACAATGTGTAGTGTTTTTAAAAGATACGTGATTATAAAAATTCTAGAGAGTAGTTTTATTTTATGTAGTTTTTATTTAACCTGAATCCTCCTGGTTATTTTTTAAGCTTCATCTGTCTGTCATGGGAAGAAGCTTGCCGACATTTTAACAGCTTCTACCAAACATGGACTGACTTCTTTATCTTGTATAGATCTAGATTGTAAAATAAAAATCTGAACTTAAAAGAAAATAAATATCTAGCTAAACGTGAAAAATCAATGATCAAGTGATCCAAATACATGTTATTCATAGATTTAAAAAAAAAAATAAAGTTTAAAACTCATGTTTTGAAGAGTTATTCGCTCTTTACTCTTCAGTAAACAACAACAAAATCCATTAGGATTCAGCTATCGATGCGCAATGGTCTATTGCACATCTACGTTGTTTCTCTAGGGCAGGGGTCTCCAAACTTTTTAGTCCGAGGGCCGCATTAACTATCAAATTTCAGTTCGGGGGCCAGTTTCCTCCAGGCATGTCTTTGATTTTTCTGCGCAAAGTTCCTCATCATCACCAACAAACGATTTTTCCGTGGACAAAAAGATCTCCGCGGGCCGGATGAGAGGACTTCGCGGGCCGTAGTTTGGAGACCCCTGCTCTAGGGCAAGGGAATTTCTGTTTCCGCTTTATTTTTTTGATCTTCCGTTTCCAACAAACATAAACTAAAGTTAATGGTGCGGAACCGGAGTTTTAATGTTTGTTTAGCTCAGCTTTACAGTTCAGGGATTTGACACAAAGTTAACGATTTAATAGAGATAATAAACAAACGTTTTTCAACACAACTATAATTTTGCGGATTCACTGCGAACATTTCACCATTGTATGTATGCACCGTTTAACCTTCGCCGTGTCTATGCTAACATTTCACCACTTTGTAAAAAAGTAAAGTTCCCTTTCCAAACCTATTAGTCCATGGGGTAAGTGAAGTAGAGTACACCTGTTACTGTGACCTTGGCATTTGAAAAGATAGTGTGGTCAGCACTATGCCCAGTCGCCTTTACTTTCCTTAACGTGAGTTAGGTACCCATCAGAGCTGGGTGGACTCAGGGACGGTATACTGGCTTGGACAAGGTTTCGAACTCGAGACTTACGGGTAAGCAGTCCAGCTTTCTACTGCTAGGGCACAACGTCCCATACCACTGAGCGCATGCACTGTTTGAACATTTCACCATTGTATACATGCACCGTCTAACCTTAAGGAATCACTAACATTTGAAACATCATCTAACTTTAACAGCAGATGCACTTTGCAAACGAACAAAAAAAAACAATACACAAATACATCTAAATCAACATTGTTAGCAACCGTCAACTCTATTTAACATGGTCTGCACGTCATCGCTATTCCAATTAATTAACCGGCCTGACGTCACACGATCTTTACTAATGAGAAACACGTCAATCAAGTGACAACACAACTGCCATAATTCACCAATAAACTTCTCGTTTTTTTTTCTTCACCAGGTTTGAGTCTGTTGTATTTAATGATCAGCGTCAAATGGTGTGCCACCTTGTTATATTTTGTACACGACTGAAGTTGTTTCACACCAAGGTGACACCAATTAAATTAACGTTTAATGATGTTTTTTGGAAGTTCTCAAAAATTTAGTGTAGACATCTACTTTTTTATGTTTCCTTTAAAAAATCTTGCACATTTGATTTTGGACGGTAGTTCATAGTAATGAATTTCCCTATTCAAACCCTACGGTATATGGAGCAAGTAAAATAGAGTTCACCTGATTCTGTGACCTCGGCATATATAGAGATAGCGTGATCAGCCCTACGCCCAGCCGCTTTTAGTTTCCTAAAGTGAGTTATGTACCCATCAGTGCTGGATGGACTCAGAGACGTTAAACACGGATTCGAAATCGAGACTTTCGGGTCAGCAGTTTAGCGCTCTACCGCTAGGCCACGCCGTTCTGGTTATACTGTTGGCGATAAATTAATAAAACATATCCCATCATAAAATTCTGACTGTCGTAAACATAACTGGAATTACTAAAAGAGTTTCGGAACTTTTATAATAGCCGACTGGGCCGTATCGAATTTTGTTTCGCAGGTATCGTCATCCTGCTCTAGTTTTGACTGTGAACACATTAAGATGCTGTATCGTCAATGTTACCAGAGTCTCTAGTTCACTTTGAAACTGGCACAACATATTACCAATACGATACTGTATTGCCCCTAATAGTCTTCATGTCATGTAATACCGGTAGAATTAAAATTCAATCTCGATACAATACTGTTTTACCCTGAATAACAGTCTCTAGCTCACCGCGATACCCGCAGGATAAAATAGCGATACGATACTGTATAGCCCTGGCCGTACACTGTGTCACTACGATACCCTCACAAAAACATCGATACGAAAGCCCTGACTGTATTTTGTATGACACTGCGATACCATCGAATGTCACGGGCGATGAAACAGATGAGGGAGACAGATGAGAGGGGGCGTGGTGGAGATTTAATGGACCAGAGACTACGGCATTGTTGGACCTTATTCCCCAGGGGGAGGGGGGGGGGAAAGAGATCTATTGGAGCATGCGTGTGAGTCTGACTAGCAATTACCTGGAACCTTCGTTTGTAGAGACGCGTGCTAGGGTGGGGGGTGAGGTTGAGGGTTTGAGCGGCTCCCAAAAAAAAAAAAAAAACAGCGCCTCCCGATAAATACCTCACATACCTTTGCACACTCCAACCCTCTTTTCATATGTTATGAGTACGGGACACATAACCATACTAAGAGACAAATCGAAAGACAAAAAAAAAGTAAAATAACAGAGACGCTTATTCTTATTTAGAAAAAAAAATACCCATATTAATTGTGCTGACGTAGGACGTCATAGGTAGATGTCTGGTTTTTTGTTGTTTTTTTTTGTTGCCTGAAACATGTAATTTACAACGTCTGTTTGCCTTGCATGTTCGCGTTAGTATTACAGTTTTCATCATCGGCTTACTATTACAATAGTAATACTTCTTTCTTACTTGTAGCCTACTTTCATTCATTTAAGATGGCTTACTTATACATAGATCTAATTGATCTAATACAAAACGTCTAAATATAAAGGAAAAAAAAAAAACCAACCTGAAACTGAAAATGCAAATGTGTAATTAAATAATGATTCAGGGGATTTTTTTTTCTCGGCGTGCGTGGTGGGCTGAGGAGACGGGGGGGGGGGGGGGGGGGGGGGGCGCTGGCTGGAATTAGGGTTTTTAAGTAGAGCTGAAAAAAAATATTGGGATTACCGAGAATTATTATTATACAAATCCTAAGCAGTCGGAAAAGTTATGCTAATACAATGTGACACACCAAAGCAAACATTCCTCCCTTTCAAACATCTATATCTATACAGTCCTCAAACTGTTTTTTTTTTATTAATTTAATTGTTTTAAACATTCAAATCAGTAATAATAATACATTTGATAGATTTTACACAGCATGAAAGACATGAACAATGAACATCAATTGCATAAATAATAATCAAAGGGAGAAAATAAAATGGCATAAGAACTAGATTAAAAAAAGGTGTGCAAACTAGGTTTCTCTTCACTGCTTAGTTTACTGTGCTGTGGAGTCAAAAGTTCACATGTGTCCCTTTATTAAATTTTTTTATTTTTATTAATTCAATTGTTTTAAACATTCAAATCAGTAATAATAATACATTTGATAGATTTTACACAGCATGAAAGACATGAACAATGAACATCAATTGCATAAATAATAATCAAAGGGAGAAAATAAAATGGCATAAGAACTAGATTAAAATAAGGTGTGCAAACTAGGTTTCTCTTCACTGCTTAGTTTAATGTGCTGCGGAGTCAAAAGTTCACATGTGTCCCTTTATTAAATTTTTTTATTTTTATTTTTATTAATTCAATTGTTTTAAACATTTAAATCAGTAATAATAATATATTTGATAGATTTTACATAGCATCAAAGACATGAACAATGAACATCAATTGCATATATAATAATCAAAGGGAAAAAATAAAATGGCATAAGAACTAGATTAAAATAAGGTGTGCAAACTAGGTTTCTCTTCACTACTTAGTTTAGTGTGCTGCGGAGTCAAAAGTTCACACTGTAGTCACCCATGGACAGAAATAGAAACGACTGTGGGAGAAGGGTCTCTGTAATCATGTACTGATCTATCATTCCAAAACTTTCCATGACATAAAATTGACCCTTGGCAATGAGGGCACGCTACCTTGAAATGTCCGCCAGTCCGGTTGAGTGGGGGGGGGGGGGGGGGAGTGTGTGTGTGTGTGTTGGGGGGGGGGGTTGAGGTGGGTATCTTTCTACCATTCAGGTTGTGCATTTTAAAACCCGGGAAACAGAAGACTGTTCTAATGTTAATTTACTTGGGGGCTGATCGAGTGATGTTTGGCTTGAGACTGTCTAAATTAAAATTAATACTTTATTTATTTCTTTCCTGTATATTTCTTTTTTTTTCTCAGTTAAGTGAGAGTTCCCAGTCTATGTCTTAGCTTTGCTTGAAATATTTCTTTTAACTCGATGTCCGTGTATTTTGTGAAAAAATATCTGACTTTATTCCTAATTTGCCATATAGTCGATCTATAAATAGCCATTGCTACTAGTCTGTTTTCGTCTTCTGTTCTTTGTCTAGTCGTGTTAATTAAATTAAGTGTGATTGCTTTATTTGTTGTGGCTGTTTGATTGGTGGTGTTTAATATTTTCGCAAGAGTTTGCTTTGTTTTCTGTACTAATATACAATCTAAATAAATGTGTTTCTCAGTTTCTTGTATATTTTGTTTACACGTTTGACATGTTATTTTAACATTTTGATTTGACTTTGTATTTCGTGAAACTGGAGTTGTGTTAAAAATTAGTCTGTATGCTATTTCCCTTTCTTTTGGTGTAATGCGTTTATTATGTAGGTTTCTAAATGTATCTTTAATGTCTATTATATTGTGTTCCCTGGCCCAACTAATGCTCGTGTATAAGAGTGTCGCTTGTTGTTTGATTAGGATGTCGTATATTTTTGTGTGTCTTCCCTAATAATGCTTTTGTTTCCTTGGAATGTTGCTAGCGTTTCTTTATAAAAGCTGCCTATGTCATTTCCCCCATAGTGTGGTGTTATGATGTTTAATTTTAAAATGCTCTTTATGTTTAACCCAATGTAGTATTATGCTAATGGATGATAATGTGGTTCTATCCTTTTTCTATCCAGGTGTTTTAATCGGAAGGTGTTTATTTTAGTTTGAATGTCGTGTAGCCCTATACCTCCATTTAATTTATTTTGTATTAAGGTTTTGTGGCTAATGTTTCTAATCGTATTTTTGAAAATGAACTCTCTAATGTGCTTGTTTGTTTTTTTAATAAATGAGTTGGGTATTGTAGAGTTCGTCGCTACGAAAATTATTTTTGGAATGATATATCTGTTTACTAATGCAGCTCTGGCAAAAATGGTTGTATTGCAGTATTGGTATTTTTCCAGATTGTGATTTATTTTATTTTTCAGTGTGGTCCAAGTTTCTTGGTCGTTTATTGTGGGATCGCTAGTATAGGTTATTCCATAAATTTTGAGTTTGTCAGTTATTGTTATGTCTATGTGATAGTTATCTTTACCTTTCCATTTACCTATACCCATTACTTTTGATTTTTCTGCGTTTATTTTTCCCCCGCTCCCTTTCCCAAAGTTGTTGAATTTTTCTATTACAGTCTGTATTGCTTTTTCTGTTTGTACTAAGAAAGTAGTGTCGTCTGCGTATGCAAGTATTTTCTTGCCTACCGTGTTTGGAATGTACAGTCCTTTAATCGAGTTGTCCTGTCTAATGTTTTCTAGTAGGGGTTCTAAGCTTAGGATGTATAGTAGGGGAGATAAAGGACAACCTTGTCTAACTGATTTCTGTATGTGAAAAGCGCTTGTAACACTGTTTATTAATAAATGACTATGTGTATTGTTATATATTATTTTTATCCATGTTTTAAAATAGTGTCCTAGGTTGTAAGCATCTATTGTTTTTATTAACCATGTATGATCTACTCTGTCGAACGCTTTCTGTTGGTCGATGCTAAGAATCGCTAGTTGGGTGTCTTTCTGCGTGCTATAATGTATGATGTCTCTGATTAAGTGCGTGTGGTTGTGTGTTTCTACCTGGTATGCTATACTGCTGATCGGGGTGTATTAATTTAGATATGAAGGGTTCGAGTTTCGTTAACTAAAGTTTTTGTCAATATTTTATAATCACTGTTAAGTAAAGATATAGGTCTGTAATTTATAACTTTTGTCCTGTCCGTATCATTTTTGGGAATGAGTGTTATATATGCCCTGTTAAAATCTGTAGCACAATCCTCTCTTTCATGTATGTCCTGAAATGTAGCGTGTAAAAGGAGTATTAAGTCATTTTTGAAGGTTTTATAAAACTCATTGGTTAGTCCGTCTGGTCCTGGAGCTTTATTTAGTTTTAGTCCGTCTATAGTCTTGGATATTTCCTCTTTAGTAATTGGCGCGTTGATTTTGGTACAGTCATTGTTGTCTAGCCTTGTTGTGTACTTAAGATAATGTTCTTGTATTTCATAGTCTGTATCTTCCTTATTGAAGAGGTTTTGATAGTATAAAGTAAACTGACGTTTTATACTTTCCAGGTCATTTGTTATAGTCCCGTCGTCATCTGTTATGCTACATATCTGTTTACTGTTGCAGTGTATTTTTTCCAAAATTGTGTTGTAATGGGATGGGTCTTCGTTGCCTATCATGTCTATTCTACTACGTATTAGCGCTCCCTTGTGTCTATGTGTTTGTATTTTGTTTAATTCTGATTCTACTTTTTCAATTTTGTCCTGCGATGCATTATGACTGATTAACGTATCTAGTTGTCTGTCTAGTAGTTCTTCCATAATTTTCCTATCTGTGTTTATTTGCCTTTCTATTTTGATAGAGTATTCCCGTACCATATATTTAAAATCTCCCCAGAGCTCTAGTGCATGTGTGTTTGATGCTCTCTGTGTGAATTCTGATGCTAGCTTCCTTATTTATGTGATGTATTCGCTATTTTCTAGAAGCGTGTTGTTGAGTTTCCAATATGTATTCTTTGTTCTGTGAGTGGGGTTAATTTGTAGTTGAGCAATAACTATTTTGTGGTCTGTAAATGTAAGTGTCTGAGCGAGGTGTTTTACTTTGTTTACCGTTATGCTTTCATGAGCATATATTCTGTCTAGCCTAGCTGCGCTATGATGTGTTCTGCTGTAGTGCGTTGTTTCAGTGAAATTTAGTGTATTCTTGTAGGTGTCTTTTAAGCTTGTCGTTTTTATTATATTGTTTAATGTATTAATTTGTTCTTTATCGTGTTTTAGCCTTTTCGTTTTCCTGTCATTTTGTCCTATTAGATCTGTATCATCAATGACCATATTAAAATCACCTGCTAAAAGTATCGTCTTGTTTTTGTATTCGGTATTTATATGTTCATTAAGCGTGTGGTAGAAATGTTTTTGTTCTTGTCTATGTGTTGGGTCGTATATATTGATGATTGTTATTTCTGTTTTGTCAATATCCAATGTGATGCATGCTATCCTGCCCTGTTTATCCGTGTATGTACTTTTAATTTTGTGTTTGTCTGATGTACAAAGTATACTGGTTCCTCTGCAGTTGGAACCAGTACTGTGCAGTGAGTTTTTAATACCGATATATGCATCTAGTTTATTTGCCTCTTCTGTAGTTTCAATGTTAGTTTCCTGTAAAAGTAAGATGTCAATATTGTGTTTATTTATTATGTTGTTTATATAATGTGTTTTGTCCCTAGCCCCCCTGATGTTCAATGTTGCCAGAGTTAGCATGAATTATTTGGGGTTTTCTTTCGAACATCTGTTTCTGGAGGGCTGGATGGTAGTGGTCTTTTAACGCCAAACTTTCCAGCCGCTGGTTTGCTATCCCGTTGGGCCCTGGTCACGGCCCTTTGAGGTGGCTTTACTGTAGGTAATTGTTTTTTTCTTGAACTGATTGCTTGACTATATGACAGTTGACTTGATACCTTTGTTGCTGATATACTTTGTGAGCTTTTAATTTCCTTTAGCGGTTTCGTTATGTTTTCTGAACTAGTGTTATCTAGAAGAATATCATTTATTGTTTCGTCGACTGCCTCCAAATTTTCTTGATCCCCATCTTTTTGAGACCCTGTTACTATGGAGTTTCTGGTCGCTATTGTCTCCATGGCTTCGGCCTCTATGGTGGTTTCTGCTACGCTTTCGTTAACTTGCTGCGGTGCTACAGTAGTATGATGTGCTTCAGTTTGGCCATCTACTCCAAAGGCATCTTCTACCTCTCTAAGCCTTGCTTCTCTAAGCATTTCATTTTGTCTTTCTCCGTCAACATCATAACTGTCCCAATGCTTTAAGAAATTTCTATTGTTACTTAGATGCTCCCTAACTTCTTCTTTATCATTTGCATCCCAAGGCTCAATTGCCCTGAACTGTTCGTCTACTAGCTGGACGCCGTCAAGAGCGCGAGTCCTCAAATGCTCACACATTTTAGGCAGGTGCCTGTTTGTGTTGCAGGGGCAACATTGCACCCTCCTCCCATTGAGGATTATAAGGACTCTGCTTTCTGTTGTTTTTTTTTTTCTGTGTCCCTTTATTAAAGAGATCCAAAATTTACAATACTTTAATCTTTTTTCTAGCACTTTGTAATGTATGTCATCAAAATTAAATAGAAGTACGCTATAATAAAGCTACAGCTTTTAGACTTTAAATCAAAACCTATATTTACGTTTATTCAATAAGTTAAACATATTGTTTTCACAAGGTTACATAACTAATATAAAACATTTATTACAATTATCACGTAAGGAAATTTAAAGCGGTTATTGTGTTTTTCAAGCATGTCTTAGTTACATTTGGTTAATTTAGCTTTTTGTTAAAAGTTATTTCCCTTGAATCAAATTTTGGTATGAGGATTTTTAAATGGGAGACAATTCGGTTCTTAACTTTGGGGTCATCCATAAATGACGTCCCGCTTTTTTGACGATCGATTTTTACCCCCCCCCCCTCCCCTCCGTCACTAAAAGCCAGACCCTCACCCCTAAAATGACGTCACATCTCAGTCTACAACCCCCCCCCCTAAAAATTGCAGTTGAATTTTTCTTTAAACATCGATAGTTTTCCAAAATCTTGTCAGAATTCTGTCAACATAGAGTATTTTAAGCAATTTCTATTACAATTTATTAAAACAGTTTTCTAAAACCCGAAATAACGTCTAAAATTATTTTGCTAACATGGCTTTTTATATTGTAAAAGTGTGACGTCACACCATCAGACCCCCCTCCCCCATCATCAAACACCGTTACAAGATGGTGGAATTTCAGTTTTTAATTAGTTCAAATCTCGTAGAAAACGATTGTGAGAATCTAGTTGATCGATTAAGTAAGATAATTTATACTTGCCAACTAAATATTAAATATGGCTGATGTTTTTTACTGTGATTAGACTCAAATTAAAATTATAAGTTTTATAAAGTGTAGTAATAAATAACAAATTGTATACAAATATGTAATACTCAAGTTTTGTATAATAATAAATAACAATCTGCTTTATTAATGTGTTAATTTTGAGTTACTTAGTATTTTGAAAGACATTTTTAAGCATGGTTATAGATGCTTTCCCTTAAGTAACATATATATTGATATGGGAAGTAACAAGCACAACTTGAAAATCAAAAACACTTTTTCAATATTGCAATTAGTCTAAATTAATCAGACCACGATTAAATATATTATATTTGTTATTTAATATATTTGCTTTTATACTTATTTATATCTATATATTTTTAAAATTGTAATATTCACTAAAACGTTGGTAGCTCCTATATAACTAGTCCGATTTCTATAAGGAAGACGAACCTTCTGGTTTGGTTACGGCAAACGAATCATTCGGGCGAAGTGGTCTAACGGTAGAGAGCTAGACTGCTAACCCGTAAGTCTCGAGTTCGAATCCGGGTTCAAGTCAGTAGACCGCACCTGAGTCCACCCAACTCTGATGGGTACCTAACTCACGTTTAGGAAAGAAAGGCGGCTGGGCATAGTGCTGACCACACTATCTCTTCTTCACTTTCCCCATAGACCGTCAGGTTTGAAAGGGAAACTTTACTTTTATCCACGTGTACGTCGGAGCTAATCCAAAAATATTAAAGAAAAAGTAAAGAATCCTCATTACACCTAGCGATGAAGTAGAGTTCATATGTTTATTGACCACGCCATGGTCAATATATTTAAGGGATACCTTTTTTTATTAAAGAAATTCTACATAATCTATAAAGGTATATTTTCTAATTCTTATTTTCGCGTCAGTTACCTACTGTTTCTTGAGTTTATAACAAAGAGAAAATGAAATATGTAGAGGTGGTTGTTTATTGTAGAGGCAATCGTTTACGTGTTATAGTTTTTAATCGGTATTTTTTTTTATAATCATCAAATTTTAATGTGGAATGGAGAGTTTATTAAAGTTTAAAAGTAGACAACTGATAAGGTATAAAACTTATTAAACAAGATCAGAAATTAACCAAAATAATGTAATTTGCTCATGGAACATTATAGGTACTTGACACACAAAGCAGATCACCAGACTTTTTAAAGATATGACAGAGAACTGTGTGGTCGGAACGGAGAGCGTAAGCTTGCTAATTTCAAAAGTCATTAACCAAAATAATGTAATTTGCTCATTACGATATGAGTCATGGAACATTATAAGTACTTGACACACAAAGCAGATCACCAGACTTTTTAAAGATATGACAGGGAACTGTGTGGTCGGAACGGTGAACGTAAGCTTGCTAATTTCAAAAGTCCAGAGTTCGGATCCCTGGCATATGAGGCTAGATAGCTGGGGACAGCAACGCATTTAGGAAAAAAAAACCTCAAAAATCTTGGGTGGACATTGGCTATGGAAGCTATGTGAGATTATTTGTCCTGAGATTATTCGTTCGGATATATTTTGCCCTGATATCTTTTGTCTATGAGATTATTTGTCCTGAGATCATTTGTCCTGATATATTTTGTCCTGATATCTTTTGTCCGTGAGATTATTTGTTGTGAGATTATTTGTCCTAAGATCATTTCTCCTGAGATCTATTGTCCAGATTGTATTTGAATTTATACTTTCTTTCATTTCTAACTTTGTACTGTTCTAAAATCCATCTGGACTGCTACCATTTTAATCCAATGAACTTTTTGAACTATACCAAATGTAACTCTTAGAACTGCACCTATTGTTTTCAAACCCCTGCAAGCATTATGTTATCTAGTGCTAGCGCTCAGTTCGATCACAATTGAACGGTCGATAGTTATTCGCTCCCCGGAAATCTCGTACCGATCCACTAACTTCAATTTTTGAAATAATGAGCTTAAAGTAAGATGAGCTTAAAAAATCTCGCATGCCTAGATAATCGTGTTAAAATACCGAACCTAAGACTACTTAAAGCGTATTAAAAGTTCCAGAAGTTTCTGAAATGAGCCACAGAATCAATAGTATCAGACTAGTTTTTCAGTCGAAGAAATTTCTCGAAGCTGGTGATTACGTAATGTGTTTCTGCAGTCTGGCACGTGCACATTCACATTAGGTTGTTGCCCTCCTTCCCCCCACCCACCATGTCATACATTTAGAGGTAATTGTTGGTGTCTTCAAAAGTCACTAACGTTATATTCAGAATCACGTGATTCCCGTTGTAGAGGTCACTAACTTTCAGTTCAGAGCTGCTTGTAATGTAAAACTGTAAAAAAAAACCTTGTCACAGCTAAACAATAATTTTATCATGAGCTTTTATCCTCAATTTTTCTGTTTGCAGTAACTAGACACTTATTTCCGAAGAGCCTGGTACGTCGGACTCCCAAGTCCCCTACATAATAGCGTGGGGGAGGAGAGGTGCAAGACTGCCGGGAACCAAAAAGGATTTGCTCTCGACCCTAACCAGATATTTTGACTTTAAGCTGCGGCCTTCACGTGGCTTCGGAAGAGTGCCACTAGTCGGACCAAGCTCATGACCCCCCTAGTGGGTGCGGAATGGCTAGTGGTAGCTAACAGCAGCTAGAGGCTTTTGATCTGGCCGAACGCCCCCCCCCCCCCCCCCCACGATCAAGCTGGGTACCAGGCGGTAGGACTACGTCCCGCGTCTGGTGGGTGGGGAAGGAAAGCCCGGTGAGAGCCGACGGAAGTAGCGACCGATGTGTGGGAAACTCTTGTGGTCGGGGTTTGCTACACTGAGGCCTGCCTGGCTAATGGAAGTTAACTTCTGAGCCGGTTTCCATATAAGGAAGTAAGGAAGACACTCATCATAAAGTTATATGAACACTTTCCTATTGGCAGTAACTAGACACTTATCATGAAGTTATGTGAACACTTTTCTATTGGCAGTAACTAGGCACTTATCATGAAGTTATATGAACACTTTTCTATTGGCAGTAACTAGACACTTATCATGAAGTTATATGAACACTTTTCTATTGGCAGTAACTAGACACTTATCATGAGGTTATATGAACACTTTCCTAATGGCAGTAACTAGACACTTATCATGAAGTTATATGAACACCTTTCTATTGGCAGTAACTAGACACTTATCATGAAGTTATATGAACACTTTTCTATTGGCAGTAACTAGACACTTATCATGAAGTTATATGAACACTTTCCTATTGGCAGTAACTAGACACTTATCATGAAGTTATATGAACACTTTTCTATTGGCAGTAACTAGACACTTATCATGAAGTTATATGAACACTTTTCTATTGGCAGTAACTAGACACTTATCATGAAGTTATATGAACACTTTTCTATTGGCAGTAACTAGACACTTATCATGAAGTTATATGAACACTTTTCTATTGGCAGTAACTAGACACTTATCATGAAGTTATATGAACACCTTCCTATTGGCAGTAACTAGACACTTATAATGAAGTTATATGGACACTTTTCTATTGGTAGGAACTAGACTCTTATCATGAAGTTATATGAACACCTTCCTATTGGCAGTAACTAGACACTTATGAAGTTATATGAACACTTTTCTATTGGCAGTAACTAGACACTTATCATGAAGTTATATGAACACCTTCCTATTGGCAGTAACTAGACACTTATCGTGAAGTTATATGAACACTTTCCTATTGACAGTAACTAGACACTTATCATGAAGTTATATCCTCAATTACTCTACTGTCGGTGCCGGCGCCAGGTTATTTAGCGCCCTAGGCAAAACTTATTAAAACGCCCCCTATCATACAAATGAATTAATAAAACATATGTATAAGAAAAACAATTAATAATAAATGACATTAATTTATTATTAATTGCATAAACGGTATATGTATACATGAAAATCAAATTTTACTTGCCTCTTTCGTCGCAAACGTTTGGACTAATTCCTTCAATTGCAGTTTGCAAGCGTAATCATATTCTATTGAAATTGTTGCCAAGTCCAAGAGTCAACTTTAAGACATACACCCTCCCTCGCACCCGAAAATTTAAAGTGCCCTACTCCCTTTCCAGGGAGAAAAAGTCAGGAAAAAAACCCACTGAAAAAAAAACACAGTTCTTGAAGTGTTTTAAGCTTGACTGGCTTCAGTGATAATTGTAAAATGTCTAAATTGTGTGATTATGTCACGATTTTTTGTTTTTGAAAATAAAAGTTTACAAATGTTATTGATTCCAGCCTACAATTGTTATAAATTAGTTTTTTTAGGAGAGCGTGAAATTATCTGCATCTAATAGCCGTCACTAATTCCACCCGATAGTAAGCAGCTCACCAGACTGATAGGGGTGGTGGTGGTAGCGATATGGTCTGTTGAGATAACGTCTTGGTGGTGTCTCGCATGGTCCCCCATGAAGATAATTATATATACGAGCCGACCCGCAGCATATCATACGCCGTTATTTAGTTGTTATTGTTTTTTTCTACTTTTCAGTTATTCATAATTTGTGAATTCGACACTACCAACGCTGCCACTAAAAATATTTCTTTAAAACACTATAAGTAGCTCGTTAAGGACGATAACCCCCCCCCCCCCCCTCTCCGGTAAAGTAAACTCCACTTAGTTCCGCCCCCCACCTACGTTTAAAATCGTTTCAAACTAAATTATCTGTCCCTAATAGTCGTCACTAAACCCGGCTCTGTTTGTAAACATTTAGAGTGAACCACAGCTCACCAGACCATGTAGGGGTGGGGGTGGTAGGGTTTTACAGCTTGTTTTTAAGCGTCTCCCAGAAGAGAATTATATATATAGATAGATTGCAATCTTCAACGGCTACTGATGTATTTGTTTTTCAACTTGATAATGCTAAAAAAACAACTACCAAACTATTTTGTCTAGAACTTCTGCTCTATTTAATTTTTGCAAAGGCAAATAATAACATAAAGTTGTTTTTATAAGTAAGCGGTCAACCTAAGGCGAGGAATTTGAAATGAATGTAAAGTTAAGCAATGAATTATCTCCCATTTGGAAATCCAAATAACAAAATTTAATTCATGGGAAATAACTTCCACAAGAATAGGTGAATTAACAAAGTGTTAGAAAGACTTGCTTGAAAAACACATAAAACTCTTTAAATTTCATTACACATCATTATAACTTTTTTTATATTAATTATGAACCTTCTCAATGCAATATATTTTACCGTATGACTACTTACCTGTAGGTTGTTTAAAGGATAAACACTAGCTTCATTATAACATACATCTAGTCAATATTGATGGCATGCATTTTAAGTAGGTGTTTGAATAGCAACTTTGCGCATTTAATTTTGGATGCCCTTTTTTAATAAAGGGATGTTTAAAAACAACCTCTAATACTGGTAATTGTATAAGACAGGGGTCGGCAACCTTTTGGGACGGAAGAGCCAAAAGTTATAAATTACCAAATATCCCAGTTCCTAAAGAGCCACTAACATTTTTATTTAAATATTATATTTGATTATGATTATATATATATATATATATATATATATATATATATATATATATATATATATATATATATATATCTTTGAATATGAAATTATATTTATTCAAATAAAAACATACACATGTTTCGCAGAAAAAGTATTAAAGTATTTTAGCTAGCTCTGCTAGAATAATAAAATCAGTAATCAAAGTATATAACTTTAATTATTGAATACAATTTACAACAGTTTCGCCTTGCAAGCCTTTTGAAAGTTTGTTTAAACCTGGCTTATAACTTGTTTTCAGTTTCAAGCATGCCTCTAGATTTTTATTTGTTAGTTGGCTTCTATACTTTGTATTATATTCATGCAACAAAACGCTTGCTCGCATGAATATGTTGACCCGAAGATCGTCAGCACTCCAAATGCCAACTTCTTCACGTTACTGCAGCATCCTGCAATACTATTCCATGCGTCACATAATAGGGCCTCAACTCGCGGCATTTCTTTTAGAGCTTTCAACGTGTATGTTTTACTGGACTTCCACATAATCTAACTTGCTCTTGAGATCTGTGAACTTACCGCTTCACAAATGTTTGGTTTTCAAATCTAGCAATCAGTGGCGGAACTAGAAAAAAAGGACCACCCCGCAATAGAACAATTGTGGGCCTCATATATATATATATATATATATATATATATATATATATATATATATATATATATATATATATATATATATTATAAATTAAATACGGAAATATAAACATGGAGTACTCAATACGGGCTTATTCGAAATTTGACAAAATTAAAATTCTTAGTTTTTAATTTTTAATTAAAACATATTACAACAACACATCATGTGTGTGAGTGCTATTAGTCTGTTTTAAAATTCTCTATTTTAATGTCTAACATGGGGCTTCCTAATTTACAAGGCGGTCAAAAAAAATATGAAGCATGAAAGCTTTTTATGTGTAATGGTTTCTCGTCTTATGTTTATTTTTAAGTATTTTTGTATTTATATTATTAGTTTTTAATACATTTCCTTTGATACTATGTCATTCTTCATTAATTTTTTTTTAAATAATAATTAAGAGAAGTAATTGCTTTTTAATTTGTTTAGTGCAAAAAAAAGTTTCTTAATTGAGAGCACACATATTTGACTATTTAAAAATAAGTCATGGAAATGGTTTGAACTTTTGCCTATCTTTCACACTACAACTCATATAGCTACATATGTTTTTCCTTTATGAAACAGCGTGTGTTAGGTACTGTAGAACATCACTACTGTAGAAGATCTGTTTGTTGTTGTTGTTTTTTTTTGTAAAAAATCAATTTTTTAGCTATAAAAAAGTTGATTCTGGTCGGTTTTGGGCCCCTAAATGGCCTGCCCCCCCCCCCCCCCCCCGCATTGCGGGGTCTGTCGGCACTGTAGTTCCGCCCCTGCTAGCAATTTAATTTGAATTAAAACACTTATTAATATGTGTGCATGGAACTGAAGACATCAAAAGAGCTGCATGCGGCTCGCGAACCGCAGGTTGCCGACCCCTGGTTTAAGAAATTGCAATATAAATATTATAACATAATAATTTAATAAAAAATAAAGTTTATGTCTAGCTCGCCTTATAGGTAGCGCCGGTCCTGCTTTTCTCCCAACATTTGACACTAATTTCATTAATAATTTTAATCCCAGCTTCCCTCCCAACTTTCCCGACTCAGACCAATAGACTTATAAAATATTTTTTATAGCACCAAGCCGCGAAATCTTCCAGTATTTAGGCTGTCATTTTAGGCTCCTTAGGATCTTTTTAATCTAAGAAAAAAAAATCAATTATAAATTAACTCAGATTTAATGGAGCAGAACAAGCTTAAAAACAATAAAGGCAATCCGACGGCAAGTACTCAAGTTTTAATTGCTAACGCTTTTTCCCTCTTTCTACTGAAGAGCGTCTTCACTTAAATGTTTAAAAAAATCTAATGGACGTAGAATTAAATAAAATCCTTCTTTCTTTTGACCCCTGCCTACTTTCTATTTTCAAAGAAACGATTTGCGATTCGAGCATCCGTTTAATTATTTGTTAGCAAGCCTAGTTTCCAAAAATGTTCGATCTTCATTATGCTAATTAATCGAACGCTTTCACGATTTAGAAATACGACCATACATAAGGGTAAGTAAGATGTATTGTTGTGACAGCTGGCGGCGTAGCGCCCATTGAATGAGTCAAGCTAAACTTATTGTGTAGGTCACCTATTTGTAGGCCTATTAATTTGTACAGAGTCGGCGTGGTCGAGTCGGTAAAGCTCATGGCGGCTAAACCAAAGAGTTTCGAGTTCGAACCCTCCGGACAGATGAGGTTAGTTAGCGGGGGGACAGCAACTATTTTAGAAAACTCCAAAACACAAAGGCTATGGAAGCAAATCCAAAAAGAAAACCAGGCGCCAAACAGGGCTACTTAATTGCGTTGTATAGAGTCTCTTCTAAACAATAGAATTTAGAAAGAAGAAAGAAGAAAGAACAAGCAAAATCCTACGCTGTACCTCACCATGTAGGCTTATTTATTTGTCCAGATAAAAAACAAGATGTTTAGCTTGATCCATTGACTCCGACTTCCGACCTTTCTTTCTGGATTAGCTTCCATAGCCTTTTTCTACCCAAACATATCTTATACTCTCATTTAACTTTCAGTAGACCATCCCCGAGTCCACCCAGCTCTGACTGGTACCTAACTCACGTTAGGGTAAGTAAAGGCGGCTGGGCGTAGTGCTGACCCTTCATATGCCGAGGTCACAGATACAAGTGAACTTTACTTGGCCCGTAGACCGTCAGGTTTGAAAGAGAACTTTACTCATTTAACTTAAGTTCCTGATTCAAAGGGAGATTTAAATATAAAAAAAAAAGTGAGAAAAATATTTTGGAAAGAAAAAAAAGCAGTACATCAACAGAATAAACACAAGATCAAAATATTTTTAAAACATGTTTACGTGTGTTCCTGCACACTCCAGAAAGACTGAAGTTAATTAAACAATCAATTTTAAACACCCACGCATGCGTGATTGTGAAATTTAAATAGATTCTGACAACATTAATGACAATCATGATTAGTGCTGAAGAACCGGAAATGACAAACTTCAGGTGTGAAGGTCACAGGAAACCTGAAATTAACAACACTATCCTGATCTAATTAATTAACGGCTAAAAATCTAAAAGAAAAAAATTCTTAATTTAAAACAAATTAATCCCCAAAAGATTTTAACATGCGCATTTGATAATCATTGTGCTGCATCTTAAAAAAAAACTCAAATTTAATTTTTCCTCGTGAATAAAACAATATCCATTAGCAGTGAATTATTTTCTACGGTCGGGTCGCTTTATAATTCACAAGGAAGCTGACATTTATAGATTAGATAATTTATTATTTCGTTAAGAAAGACATTTTCTAATCGTCTTTGTATGTCGAATTTTTTAAAAATAAAAAAAAAATCAACATTCTTATCCAATGAATGTAGAATAAATACAGCTACTGATTAAAAATATTTTAAAAATTCTATTTTAAGAAAGGTTAAGCAATGTTGCTGGAATATTTAGATATTTAAACAGGGGAGGCTAATCTATCGACAAAAATTTAATATGCACAAGGGGAAGTAGCTCTGTCAGTCTATGTAGAAAATAGTTTATTCTTATAAAAAAAAATTAAAGACAGTGATTTGTGAGTGAATTTAAAAAAAAAAAACAACTGTTGAAAAATTATTTGTTTCATATAAGCCAAGTGGATTTAATATTTTATTTAAAAACAGCAGATATTGATTTAGCACACGTTTTTATAGTATCTTACGAAGCCTGTGATAAAGATGTTCGCTTGTACTCCCCCACCCCCAAGTATTAACAAAATATGTTAAAGTGATGAGGGAAGCCACAAACACAAATATGATCAAGCTATAACTGTGTGAAACACAAGCAGCCCACCACTACTTAACCTACCCAACATCTCACCTAATCCACCACCCAACCCGACATCAGCAACCTCACCGAACCAACTCTACCAGCCCTACATCCAACTAAATCAATCCACTACCCTAACGAATGTATGTCAGTGGAACGTCCCTGAGTACACCCAACTCACGTTTGTTAAAGTAAAGGCGTCTGGGCAAACTGCTGACCAAACTATCTCTTCATATGCCGAGGTCACAAAATAGGTGAACTCTACTTCACTTGCCCCATCGGCAGTCATGTTCGAAAACGGAACTTTACTACTTTACTGTTATTCAAAAGCCAAAATCCATCAACCCAACCCACAACCACACTGAACCAACCCTCTAACCCTCCTTACCCCATCCCCTAACACCAGTCCACTCACCCCATTAACCCCAATACTCTCCTAAACCCCGTTACCCCCCGTTAACCAAACCCATCCCCTAACCCCTTCACCCCACTAATCCCCCTTACCCCGCTACCCCCCTCACCCGACTAAACCACCCCCCAGCCTACCTAAAACCACCCCCACCCACTGCAGTCAAACACCAACCAAGGCCACCGTCACAAAACCTGCTCACCAATTGAAGAGCCGTGTCCGTCGTCTGCTCACCCGACGACATAAATCTCCTTAAACACACACGCCTGGGGCAGCTACATGACAAAGCTCTTGACCCTCACATCCGTTCTGCCGGCCTGATCTTAATGGCACCGGGCCACGTAGTACACGAATCAGCACCAAGCCACGTATTACAAGAATCAGCACCAAGCCACGTAGTACAAGTTGAATCAGCACCAAGCCACGTAGTACAAGAATCAGCACCAAGCCACGTAGTACAAGAATCAGCACCAAGCCACGTAGTACAAGTTGAATCAGCACCAAGCCACGTAGTACAAGAATCAGCACCAAGCCACGTAGTACAAGAATCAGTACCAAGCCACGTAGTACAAGTTGAATCAGCACCAAGCCACGTAGTACAAGAATCAGTACCAAGCCACGTAGTACAAGTTGAATCAGCACCAAGCCACGTAGTACAAGAATCAGCACCAAGCCACGTAGTACAAGAATCAGTACCAAGCCACGTAGTACAAAAATCAGCACCAAGCCACGTAGTACAAGAATCAGTACCAAGCCACGTAGTACAAGAATCAGCACCAAGCCACGTAGTACAAGAATCAGTACCAAGCCACGTAGTACAAGAATCAGCACCAAGCCACGTAGTACAAGAATCAGTACCAAGCCACGTAGTACAAGAATCAGTACCAAGCCACGTAGTACAAGAATCAGTACCAAGCCACGTAGTACAAGAATCAGTACCAAGCCACGTAGTACAAGAATCAGTACCAAGCCACGTAGTACAAGAATCAGTACCAAGCCACGTAGTACAAGAATCAGTACCAAGCCACGTAGTACAAGAATCAGTACCAAGCCACGTAGTACAAGAATCAGTACCAAGCCACGTAGTACAAGAATCAGTACCAAGCCACGTAGTACAAGAATCAGTACCAAGGCACGTAGTACAAGAATCAGTACCAAGCCACGTAGTACAAAAATCAGTACCAAGCCACGTAGTACAAGAATCAGTACCAAGCCACGTAGTACAAGAATCAGTACCAAGCCACGTAGTACAAGAATCAGTACCAAGGCACGTAGTACAAGAATCAGTACCAAGCCACGTAGTACAAGAATCAGTACCAAGCCACGTAGTACAAGAATCAGTACCAAGCCACGTAGTACAAGAATCAGTACCAAGCCACGTAGTACAAGAATCAGTACCAAGGCACGTAGTACAAGAATCAGTACCAAGCCACGTAGTACAAGAATCAGTACCAAGCCACGTAGTACAAGAATCAGTACCAAGCCACGTAGTACAAGAATCAGTACCAAGGCACGTAGTACAAGAATCAGTACCAAGCCACGTAGTACAAAAATCAGTACCAAGCCACGTAGTACAAGAATCAGTACCAAGCCACGTAGTACAAGAATCAGTACCAAGCCACGTAGTACAAGAAACAGTACCAAGCCAGGTAGTACAAGTTGAATCAGCACGCACGCCATTAAATCGCTGCATTGTCTTACTAAAGACATTCAATATATTCTGTTTCAACACTGTTTGTTTTTAAGACGAATTGGTTGTCTCCCTTCCCTAAACAAATACATTAAGTAACGTTGTTTTAAATATATGTAGACCACAATTTATCCAAAAGTAAATTATATAAAAACATGTCTATTTTATTTTTTATTTTTTTATTTGTTCTCGTGCATTTGGGCAGACGGACAAAGAGACTGGCAGACAGACTGACAGGCAGAGAGACAAACAGAGAGAGACAAACAAAAAACAAAGACAGACAGGCAGACGGACAGACGGATGGACAGCTTGACATACGGAAATACTTGCATACAGACAGATGAACAGATCGACGGACAGACGTACAGACGAACAGTCAGACAGACGGACAGACAGACTGGCAGACAAACGGACAGACAGAAGGAAATATAGACAGACAGACAGAAATACACACACACTCACACACACACACACACACAGAATAATTACAGAAAGACAGACACACAGACATTGACAGTAATTGATATAACCCAATTTCTTTCTGCCTCGTCTGCATCAATAACTTAACATTACGCAACGCATCAACAGATACAAAAACAATAACCAACAGGCCATGAGCCATATTTAACTCAATGCATCATACCGTCTTCCCATTTCATTTTCATCCAATATCAAATTTAGTCTCCGTATTAATATTAATGCCTCATTAATATTAATACATCATTAATGGATTCATCATTTTGCAGCGGCTAACATTTCTCAGATAACGTATCAAATAAAAGATACAGATTTGTCATCATTAAACCTTATTACGGAGCATTCTTGATTATCACAAACTATTCTTTTCAGCAAGGGAGCTAACACATTGATGTTTACGTTTCAGCTAGAAGCAGACTATACGTTTATTTAATACATTTTCACGTGAGAATTATTCGTTTGCGTAGGCCTACATGACTTGATAGAACATGGTTTACATTGCTGTGTACATATACTTAGTGTGGTTTCGGTGATAGAAATATTAAATAACGAAAACAATGGAAATATACATCCAGATTTTCGTTCATGCTTTGAATACTTTAACTTAATCGTAAAAGAGAGAAAGGCAGAGAGATAGAGGGACAGTAGGGGCGAGAGAGGTAGGGAGAGGGAAAGAGGGAGAAAGAGAGGGGAGGAATAAGTGAATGAGAGAAGAAGGAAAGTAAGCGAGATAGGGTAGAGGAGAAATAATGTTAATGTTATAGCATGCTACCTTTTCGGAACTCCCATAGGATAGAAGTTTTGGTAACTTCGACATATGATTGGCGAGTATGTTTAGTTCTATGCCGCCTCTTCCGTACTTAAGGTATCCCCATCAGCGTGGGATCCGAACTCGAGACTTTTGGGTTAGCAACCTTACGCTCTACAGTCGAAACACATCATGCTTATTTTCATGTGATGCTTGTATTGAACTTGAGACGCTCACCCATCACACTCACATCATCTTACACAAAGTACTTTGCTTAACACAAATAGACTAATTGTAAATCCACGTAAAATTTGGAAATCGATCGTGATGTATCGATTGTATTTTGAACCAAAACTAACTCTAGCCCAAAAAATGTATTCGATTTCATTTCTTTGATCTGTTTATCGAATCGAAAACTCGATTAAGTTGACGTTTAGTTATCAGTTAAGCTGTTTTTAATTATATGTTACACATTTTAATTTAAGCAGTTAACCAAAACAAAAAACTGTTTTGACTTTTAAGATTTTGGTTTTTAAAAAAAATAATAAAAGGAACTTTAGGCTTCTCATAAAGAACTTGGTTGGGCGCTTGCCGAGTTTTGTGTTAAAGGGAAATTACTCTGTTGTCGGCAATCGAAAGACTTTGCAGCACTCGAACCAATTTGGTTACTTCAGATGCTAGAAAAAAAACTCATTTAGATAATATACTGGTTCATTAATCCTTATTAATTATTCAGTTCCTATTTAAGCGTGTTGATTTCATTTTTTTTCTGCAGAAGACTGGGGGTTATAAATTTTAATGAATCCAATCGGGTTTCGTTTCGCAATGTTTTCTGTATTTTTTCCTACGTTGATATCAATATCCTTCGTGTTTTTTCGTTCATTGGTAACACAACACTGATAGATAATTTTTCTTTTTTAAATATATATATATATATATATATATATATATATATATATATATATATATATATATATATATATGTATGTTTATATATATATATATATATATATATATATATATATATATATATATATATATATATATATATATATATATATATATATATATATATATATATATAAATATATATATATATATATATATTTATATATATATATATATATATATATATATATATATATATATATATATATATATGTATATATGTATGTATATGTATATATATATATATATATATATATATATATATATATATATATATATATATATATATAATATATGTGTGTGTGTGTTTGTGTGTGATACGTTGTTTAATTTTGTATTAATAAAGACTAATTTGAAATTAAATCGAAAATTCGACCTATAGAACGTGAGTGCTTATTGATGACGCAGCATGTTGCACATACATCTGGTGAGTGCAGTACGAGAGCTGCCAAGGGCTTTAATTTTTTTTATGTCAGTAGGGGAAGGAACTGTTATAATCAATACGATTCTATATTGGATTTACTTCCCTTGATGATCCCATTTGCTAGTATTGAGGAAAAAAATGCTAATTAAAAATATTGTTGCCACTTCAAACAGTGTTTCTTTCAGACTTTTTTTCTCCGGGAGGGGGGGGGGGGAGGACACTAGAAATTTTCGGGGTGACGGACTATAGTATATATATTGGAATGGGGGGGGGGGACTGATAAAAGTATATATTTATATATACATTATGGTTCGTTGAAAGGGGGGGGATGCCTGAAACAAACTCTGACTGCAAATAGTGTGGGTTTCTATATATTTTATACACAAATATATCAGTATTATAAAGAAAGATCTGCTGTAGCAATTAAAACTTAGTATAACAGTTAGGCTGGAATCAGATGTACGGATTTGATTT
>NW_026733884.1:0-59445 GCF_028476545.2 Physella acuta | reverse complement strand
CAGACTTGGGCAATTATCGGCTCGGGTAGTTTATGTAGTGATGGTCTCAGAAGGGGGATGGCCAGTGGAAACTTGGCTTCACTGACTCATCTAAGGCCCATCCGACGGGATCGTTAAGACGCGCAGGGTCAGTTTGCTTAACCTCGCTAAACGGGGCGGCGTTTTTCTGCTTTTGTAGGCAATATTTTTAAAATCTCGTTCCCATTTTTCAAAATATTTCATGCTAAAAGATACTTTATAAAATAACACTACATTTCTACATTAATAGTTTACAAGTAATATGTGTACGTGTATGTATGCGTGTATGTTTATACATTTGTATGTCATGTAAATGTATATTCAAATGTATATAGGCCTATAACCATAAATAACGTGTACGCCTCTGAATAACGATACATAAATAACAACAGCGTATCTCCCATGCTTTAAAAGGCACAGATTGAGGTGAACATCCCCTAAACACATTGCCATCACACAAAGCCAGATATCGATATTGTGTAAGCACATGCATTCAGATGAGCAAGATTCATCCGTCTTGGTTGATGCGCTATCGTGAGGATTATGGCTGCTATAAAAATATATGTGACAGATAAATCCCACCCCTCTCCCTAAATCTTGGTACATGAAGATTTATCACATACACTTTTGAAGCCGTCAAATACAGGAAGAGTTCGATACAAGCTGTTTTGTGCCCAAATTCATATGTAACGATTAATTATCCTGCTTATATATATACTAGCTGCATCCCGTGCTCCGCCACGGTAAATCTTTTTTAAATGTACCAACTTGGGAACAGAACAAAACTAAACACAACACAAACGAACGCAAAAAAAAAACAACGAAAAAACAAACACAACACTCATAACATAAACACAATTTAAATGCAATCATAAAGGCATATTGCTCACAGTTTAGCCCGTAGCGCCAAATCGCGCCCTTTCCGGTGATTTGCACCCCCCTCAAACTTTCGATTTGCACCCCTTCCCCCCCCCCCCCTCCCTAAAACTTTCGATTTCGACCACCCCCCCCCCCCTCGCACATTTTTTTCCAACCCACTTTGACGCCCCCTAAGGTCGGCACCCGGGGACATATGCCCCCCCCCCCCCTCGCTACGCCTCTCCTATAAAACCCGAAAGATAGAATAATAATTAGAAAGCTGTATAAATAATAGGCAGTATTTATAATATCCGTGTTTTACCTACAATATTTCACTTTATCCATTCACGCATTTTTTTTTCCAGTACTTAAAATTTTAAAAATTTTACAATTGAGTTTCATAACTAAAACCATTGCGCACCTAATGAACGTGATGACGCGCCTTATAATAGTGCTGAATAGTTGATTAAAAATTATAAGTAATAAGCAGTAGGGCCTACATTCAGTGAATAAAATAAATAAAAGATTGCCTTTTATCAATCCATGCTAATTATAATTTTCTAACAATAATTTCCTCTTACACATCCGAATAATTTGCATTCACATTTTGCTAATTATATTATTGCAACACTAATTCCTTCTATGACGACCGTATATTTGCATTCACATTTTTTATTAGCGTGAGTTTAATGTATTTTTAAATTACCTCCTTTGTCAAAATTAGAAAAGAGTTAAATTAATTTTGATTTTTCTACCCCTACTGTTATTATGTTATTAAAATGTATCCACTTTTTCTGGGAGCCTAAACGAAAATGATATTTGACATTAATCTTTTTAATACGTTTTAGCAGTTTGCGTGTATTTAATATTTTCTTGACGTTATGCGAAAGAGTAAAAACCGTGGCAATTATAAAATAGCTCTATGCCGCTATATAAACAAAACCCTACTCTATTACTAATAATAAGACACTGCGGTGCACTGAAAAGCACAGCATGGTGCGTAGTTTACTTTTATAGTCCCCAAAATCTATAGCGATGACGGACGGAAGGAAGGAAGGAAGGAAGGACAGACACAGCCCGCTTATATATATACTAGCTGCATCCCGTGCTCCGCCACGGTAAATCTTTTTTTAAATGTACCAACTTGGGAACAGAACATAACGAAACACAACACAAACGAACGCAAAAAAAAAAAAACACAAACGAAAAACAAACACAACACACTCATAACATAAACACAATTTAAATGCAATCATAAAGGCATATTGCTCACAGTCTAGCCCGTAGCGCCAAGTCGCGCCCTTGCCGGTGATTTGCACCCCCCTCAAACTTTCGATTTTTGCATACCTTTCCCCCCCCCTCCCCCCCCCCCCCCCGCCCTAAAAACTTTCGATTTCCACCCCCCCCCCCCCCTCGCAAATTTTTTCCAACCCACTTTGGCGCCCCCTAAGGTTGGCACCCGGGGACATATGCCCCCCCCCTCGCTTCGCCTCTCCTATAAAACCCCCAGCTTGTCCGCAAACCGACAGAATAATAATTAGTAAACAGTATAAATAATAGGCAGTATTTAAAATATCCGTGTTTTACCTAAAATATTTCACTTTATCCATTCACGCATTTTTTTTTCCAGTACTTTAAATTTTAAAAATTTACAATAGAGTTTCATAACTAAAACCATTGCGCACCTAATGAACGTGATGACGCGCCTATAATAGTGCTGAATAGTTGATTAAAAATTATAAGTAATAAATAGTATGGCCTACAATCAGTGAATAAAATAAATAAAAGATTGCCTTTTATCAATCCATGCTAATTATAATTTTCTAACAATAATTTCCTCTTACACATCCGAATAATTTGCATTCACATTTTGCTAATTATATTATTGCAACACTAATTCCTTCTATGACGAACGTATATTTGCATTCACATTTTTTATTAGCGTGAGTTTAATGTATTTTTAAATTACCTCCTTTGTCAAAATTAGAAAAAGAGTTAAATTAATTTGATTTTTCTACCCTACTGTTATTATCTTATTAAAATGTATCCACTTTTTCTGGGAAGCTAAACGAAAATGATATTTGACATTAATCTTTTTAATACGTTTTAGCAAGTTTGCGTGTATTTAATATTTTCTTGACGTTATGCGAAAGAGTAAAAACCGTGGCAATTATAAAATAGCTTAATGCCGCTATATAAACAAACCCTACTCTAATACTTATAATAAGACACTGCGGTGCACTGAAAAGCACAGCATGGTGCGAATGTTTACTTTTATAGTTCCAAAAGCTATAGCGATGACGGAAGGAAGGAAGGAAGGAAGGAAGGAAGGAAGGAAGGAAGGACTGACACACTACCCAGCAGCGTTATATTATAGATATATATATATATATATAATATATATATATATATATATATATATATATATATATATATATATAATATATATATATATATATATATATATATATATATATAATATATATATATATATATATATATATATTATATATATATATATATATATATATATATATAATTTATAGATGGCGGCAAAGAGAAGACATAAAGGAATCTTTGTCCTTGAAATCGCATAATTAATTAACATTGCAATTAAATAAAACAGCAACAGGTTTCCGTGCAGCGGAATAATTAGCCCCGCCCAGAAGATGAAAAGGATGTTACAGGTGGTTGCACAGATCCCTGCCACACACCTGCTGCCCACCCACAGCCCGGGCATGTGGCCGGCCATAATTGGGCGGTTATTGGGCTGCACTAAACATGGCGAGCACTGATAAAGTTTGCCCGCTATCTGATGTGAGTGTGCATGCGCATAAAACCAGGGGGGAGAGTGGGGGCGAAATTTAATGAAGAAGTCCTCGCTTAAAGAGGACACGCCGACCTGGACTTTAATTATACGGAGGACGTGGTAGACACGCAAGCTTTTAGAGGTGGCACCCATGACCCCCCCCCCCCCCCTTCCCATGCCCCTGTAAAATTTTAGGTGCAGCCATTTAAGTGCCCGCTCCCTCGACCGCAAAGTGAACGTGATGATAAATTCCTTGTGAATCATTGGGTCAGTTTTTGTGGCAGTGGTTGTGTGGGCGTGGAGAAGGAATTATACATTGTACTGTACAATGGTCTGATTAAAGAAATTGTTTAATTGGAGAACGGGCTGACCCAGCAGGAACAAACAAATCAATACAGTGCCAAATCTAGAATATCAAACCGCCATTGTTATCTTCATGACGGCACTAGAGCGTGATGATGTAAGAAACAGTAGAATTTTCGCCAATATTTCAAATGGTTGTTTGTTTTTTTTCTCTAAATCTACACCAAAATTAAGTAAAACGTCAGTAACAGTAAAATCCAATGATAACTTCAATAGTTGAGTCACCACACACATGTGTGTGAGTGTTCGCATTTCTAAGTTTCCATTTTTTTAAATTACATTGATTGCAGCGATCTTTCCTCGCATATGACGCAAACTTTTAGCACCAATATTCAGAAATGCCAAACAAAACGCGATTTCATTTGTATTTTGTGTGATATACACGATACTAAATTTTATCGTGTGGTAATATCAATCGTTTCTCGGTAATTGCGTGAGGCAAATTCTTTATACAATCACTCTTAATTCCAGAAGAAAAAAAAAAAGGATAATCAAATATCTGGAGCCATGGCGTGTGAATGATGACAAAGAACGAGCACTCGATCTGCAGCTCGGCATGTTGATGTTAATTTACCATAGATCAATGTCGCCATATTTGATTTCGTCACTGTCACTGCGGGCCTGTTCCAGTCTCGCGCCCGCGAGAATACGGCGGCAGCTTCAAACTGGGGAGCGGTCAGCGAGGGCGAGAATTGGATAGATGGAGATAGCATCGCAAAGACGATGCCGTCACAGGGCAGCGACAAGGTTGATAATGGGGTCCATTCTGATTTGGGCCGATAGACGAGCCTGCAACCATGGCAGTGGGGAAAATAAATGGACGGCGGATAACGGGGATAGATGATGGGGTGGGGGTTTGAAGGAATGTCAGATCATTATTGCATTGCGAGGCTTGCCAATTGATGCAGTATGATGCGTGGGAGAGGGGTAGGTTCATAATTGCAAACAAAAAGTTTCCAAGTTTTGGGTTGATGGGATTGTCTAGAAGAGAATTGTTATTTTGAAGAAGAAAAAAAAAATCTTACTTGACGGATGTAACTAAGTTATTGTAACTATTTTACCTTAATTGTGTTCAAAATTTCTAATAAAGTTGTTAAGTGAAAAAGAAAACGTTAAAGTTTAAGGTTTACATAGCGTGGTCACAAGTATCCACGTGATATTCTTCTAGTTAAAGTTCTTAGATCGGAATATTTAAGATTTTTTTTTTAATTGTTAGCCTTGACTAAGTCTCAAAGAATCGATATATTAAAAAACAATTTTCTTTAAAGCGAGATAAAACGGTTAATTAAAACTGTCGTTTATATTCCCCCCCCCCCCCCCCCCAACTGAAAATAGAAATTAACATGTAAATTATGTGACGTCTCAGGGGCACGTGGAGGTTAATGGCGTCTCCATGTCCGGCCCTCAATGTCCCCAGAGGTCATCCCCTTTTTCTCCACCCCACCCCAGCTCCCACTCGGAATCCAGGATCCAGACCCGACCTAGAACGACGCGAGGACCATCGACTTAAATAATTGCCCTCGTGTTAGATTTCGGGGAATGATTTCTTCATTGGAAATGAAAAAAGTAGAATCTCCGAAGAAAAAAAAATGGTTCAATGAAACAAATAAAAAGTAGAATCCAGGGTAAAAAAAAAAACTCTTCTGGTTTTATCAAACAGTCGGCCGGGATGAGTGTCTGCTCGACGTTATCTAGATGACATTTGACATTTAATGGATGGTGAGATGATTGTCAGGCCCAAGGTCAAGGTGTTTGTTATCGGCTGATCCAGGCTGGCGCTTAAAATTTCTGACAATAGAAACAGCTTTGTGGGAAAACTTGCGCCTCTGTGTTAAATGAGGTTTTTTTTTTTAAATTTCATTTTATGGCCAGCGAAAGATCCACTGAAGTCGACTTGATTAAATCCATTTCTTTTCCAGGATACGAACTTCAACCTCTAAAACAACTATTTCATTTAAATTATTTTGATATTTTTGTATCATACTATAAACAATTCAGGTGGACATTTTCAACATTGAAAAAGACATTAACATGTCTTGATATTTGAGTTTATTCTATAGCTGAGAAAGATGTTCTAGTGTGGCTTGTGTGTACCTTGTGTGTGGCAATCGTTTAGTACGCTTGGGTAGTCTTAACGATTTCTTTTTGCAATAATACTCTGAGCTCCCTGTTACTACCATGAGAACCGCTCACATCTCTCTACAGATCACCCTCTACAGCAACCTATCTACGAGAGAAAACTCCATGATCAAACAATTTCTGCCTTGTAGTTTGTTCTTGGGTGAACAAAAGCTATGGAGGCAAATCCAAAAAGTAATCAGGCTGAAATCAGGGTCAACGGTCTATAAGACGCGTAATAGATTGACACTTAACAACGAAGAAGAAGACTCACTGAGCTATATTTAGAAACGCCGAGTCCAATCAAATAATTAACAAGTGCTAGATTTATAAGGTTTCAAAGCATATACAGATTGAGATCTAAGGAGGCGACATATAGAAACATAAATAAACAGATTCCTCCAATTGATAATCTAGCAAATGGTAAGTTAATGAGGCTTCATGGCTTAACGATTGAGATCCACAGATCAAATAAACTACACTAGCACTTCAAACAAGTGATAAGTTAATCAGTTTTCAAAGCATAGGCAGATTGAGATCCACAGATGAAATAAACTAACTCCAATAGAACATCCAACAAGTGGTAAGTTTAAAACCGAAAGTCCCCCACACGTGAGTGCTACAACAACTTCACTACGCGTGCGGTACACGAGAAAAGCGACAGCGGCCATAAAAAATCTTGTCATACCACGTTAAAACGGGGTCCATAAAGTGATAAATAACGGATAAATGTGCCAGGGTTGCTCGGTGTTTAGCAGTAGCCCTCGGTACAGTCTCGGTAAGTGGATTACAGCCAGGTCAGGCCAAGTACCGAAACGTTAGGCACTGACATGTTTAATACTTGGCACTTTGATGGCACCCAACTCGTGTCCAGTTGAGTCCAGTGCGAGGTGCTGGGTGAAGGGTGTGGTTGTCAACATCTAACATGATAAACGGTGTTAACTTTCTATAATAAATTTATAAATCTAATGAATAACCAATACTTAATAACAAAATACCATGATAAAGCTTATGAATACAAATATACTAATTCACACTGGTCAAAAATTTTCATTTATAAATTGACCCCCTGGCCTTTTTAGTATTTTTATTTTAATGAAATTCTATAGTTGAAACTACTAATTCCTAAAGTTCTTCCCCCCCCCCCCCAAAGAATGTACATCCCTGATAAGTTAGAACCAAGTTAATTATTTTAAAATTTTCAAAACGGAATTTTCGAAAAGATTTTGCCTGGTTTACTGGTTTTTCCCGTATCTGTCGACCTTTACCCCCTCCCCTTTCCCCCCTCCTGACATAAAATTACACCAAGAAAGAACGCAATAAACTCAGGTAACTTGCCTGAAAGAAAAACTCGGAAACTTCTGTGGAGCAGAAGAAAATATAACGCGCTGCAGTAAAACTTGTGCGTGAAATTTTCTTTGGGACGGCTGGGAGAAATTTGTTGTGACAAATGGATGAAGAACGAGCAAAATACACTCGGCATATACTCTTAAACAACCCTTTGATATACTTTCTCGTGGGGGCACGCGCGCAACAACAAAACAAAGCCGGGAATGTGGCGTGCGAAAATATCTTCAAAAAGTACGTCAGTCTCTGACTGCAGTTAGGGGTTTGAAATTAAGTGGTGCATTGTGGGGGAATGGGGGGGGGGGGGTGATGTAGGACGGGTGAAGTGTGTTTGGAGGGGGGATAGGGATGTGTAGTTGTATTACAAGACGGGTGAAGTGTGTGTGTGTGGGGGGGGGGGGGTTCTTGTGTAGACTACAGAGTGCATGCCGTTGATAGATTCATACAATGTGCGATATTGTACTGTTACAGTTTACGACCTGTGTAGTGCTGAGAGAAAACATCAGTTGTGTAGTGAGTAGTATACAGTGTTTCTTCCAGACTTTTTTCTCCGGGGGGGGGGCACTTGAAATTTTCGGGGGGGGGGGGGGCGGTAGACTTTCTTCGGGGGGGGGGGCACTGTTAAAAGTATATATATTCTATATAAATTATATAAATTTCATTTCGTTCGGGGGGCGGTAAAAAAATTTCGGGGGGGGGGGGGAGGGGCGAATGCCTGGAAGAAACTCTGGTAGTATATAAAACAAGCACGCTGTACCGCTCAAAGCTTGGCACAGCTCAAAGCTTGGCACAGCTCAAAGCTTGGCACAGCTCAAAGCGTGGCACAGCTCAAAGCTTGGCACAGCTCAAAGCTTGGCACAGCTCAAAGCTTGGCACAGCTCAAAGCTTGGCACAGCTCAAAGCTTGGCACAGTTCAAACTTGCCACAACGAGCGTTCAAACAGCAATAAACAGTACAGCTGACAGTCGAAAATATGGTACAAACTACACCGGGTGCAGCTCAAAACTTGATAAGCATAAAACTAAAAACTTGATGAAACTAAAACCTGATGCTGAAACTTGATGAAACTAAAAACTTGATAAAACTAAAAACTTGATAAGACTAAAAACTTGATAAGACTAAAAACTTGATAAGACTAAAAACTTGATAAGACTAAAAGCTTGATAAGACTAAAAGCTTGATGAAATTAAAAGCTTTATAAAACTAATAGCTCAATAAAACTAAAAGCTTGATAAAACTAAAAGCTTGATGAAATTAAAAACTTGCCTGGACCTCTTTTGTTAAATAAAACTACTGAAAACAAGGAGCACTAGTCATTTATGGTAGCTACAACCTCACAAGAAAATCGTATAAACGAAACTACACAGGATCAAAGACAACAAATACATCTTCCTTCTGATAGAGAGAAGTTTAATTTACAATCTTAGAATATTTAGTAAAAATGTTTTAAAATATCTTATTGTGTGCTTCGTGTTTTCAATAAATAGTATATTTTTTATTATTTAAAAAAAAACCGAGCTAATTGTTTTTAAAATGTAATTATTAATGTTTATTTACAACTCCAAAGGTGAACGGGGATGTACTTGTTATGTCTGCCGAACTCTTTCTAAATATTTCTTTCAAAAGATTTCTTTCTATTTGTATGGTTTTGTGTAAACGATTGTCCAAAATTTCTGGTTTGTTAAAGTTTTTACAAAAGATACGAATTTTTCAGGACAAATAAACGGAATTCAGCTGAAGAAGAATAAAAAAAAAATAGCTTTCAAGAAGAGAAACAGAAATCAGAATTGCTAAAAAAAATTTTTTTTAAATGTGTCAGCTAATACAAGAGCATTTTATCCAATGTACAAGAGACAAGTACAAATGTATGTAGCACACCAGCTACATCAAAAGCTAATGAAGGGAATCGGTCAAAACAATTTCAAGATCATAATACAATTTGGAGAAAATTTAAGTAACTAAAGCTTCATTTAACGTAAATTAATTGAGGAAAAACAACATCGTGTGGCCATTGAACTTCCTGAAGTATTTTATTTCACTCAAGGACTTGTATATTTAAAAAAAGTAAAGATTCTTTTTTAAACCTAGCGATACACTGTCCCGATAAAGTAGATTTCATGTATCTTGACCACAGCATATTAAGGGTCGTGTGGTCAGCTACGCCCAGCCGCCTTTAAATTCCCCAAAGTAAGTCTGGTACCTATACGATCTGGATGGAATTAAGGAAGTTCTACAGTCACAAGTCCGAACCGAGATCCGAACTCGATATTTTCGGGCTAGCAACCAAACGCTCTATCGGTCGACCACGCCGTCCCACAAGGACTTGTATAAGGACTACAAAAATTATTCCATAGTTTATGCATGTTTGAACCGTTTCATGTGAACAAAACTGAATTAATTTTTATTATGCAAATTTGACTTCAACAGTGTATACATGTTTATGGGGCTGTAATTTATAAAACTATTCACTCACATTCCTCCTGCAAGATTTCTAGTATATAAACCATGCCGAGAAGAAAAAAACTAACATTAAGTTTAGAAAGTCTTTACTTCTCTTGTTTTAGTCTTCCTCGTAGGATGATAATCTATAATTACCTGATTAGCCGTCACCGCCGGAGACTAATTAAAGAAACGCTATCAGTGATCGCCGATTGAAAAAAAAAACGACGGCTTGTCCAATATACCGAAAGGGGGAGGGGGGGGGGGGGGGTTAACGCGGCAGGGTTTGGCTAAGTTTGAATATACAAGGGGAAAGAACGACAACTCGAGACGGGGAAAGATAACATCCGTAAACAAGGGTAACTTTTTCCCCCTTCAAAATTTCATTAAAACAAGTGTTGGGCTGACGGTGTTTGTAATAGATTTTACGTGGCGGGGAAATATCTTCTGTATTCTTATTTTAAGTCTTCGACGGACAATTTTTTTTTTCTTTTGCAACTTAAAAAATTCTTTTTTTTTTAAATTTAGACTTTTCATATTGTGGTTCCAGAGCTGAGTTGCTTTTTTTTTTTTTAAATATGCATCCCACTTGTTTGGAAGTGTCACTTTTTAATATAATTGAAGCGACGCCGAGGTCAATACGAGATTTGTCTTAGCTCGCCATCACGGCACGAGCCTAGGAGCGAGCACCAAGTCTGAGGTTGTGTGGTTGAGACGCTGTATTGATTTGACATCAAAACTGTAAAGAAGAATTAATGGGGGATTGCTAAGTTGCTGTTTTTTTTTAACTTTTGGTGCATTAAGACAATCGACCGAGGGTATTAGCTGTTCGGGTAATGGAGCGGTGTGGTAAAGAGCAGTTAAACCAAAAGGCTCGGGTTTAATGCCCCTAGCTTTGGTTGAGTCGATTCCATACTAAACTTTTGAAAGTCATACATACGATAGATATGCCTACATATCGGCTGTGGACCAATGCTGGTTCAATTCACTTTATACTTTTTAAATTACTGACCACTGCCCAGACTCCAAGCTAAAATAAGAAGACATCGTATCAATGTAAGCTTGAGTGGGGGGGGGGGGGGGTGACCTTACACGCGACTCCACGAGCACAACGACGGCCATTTTGCTTTTAAAAATCACACCCGCCACGAGCCTCACGTGGTAGCCATTTTCTTGATTCTAAACTAAACAGTTTAACGGCCATCACGTGACCTTGTGTAAACACAGCCTGCCGGTTACCGGCCCAGCGCGACTAATTTTACTTCCGAATTATAAGCGGCAGCTAACCCTGGCTTATTATGTTTCTGTAAATATTTAAACATTTTAAATCTGATCCTAGAGTGACGTATACAGCTGTGTTTCATGCTTGTGTTTTTTTTTATTGCCTGCTCGAGATTAAGGCCGGGTTTTGGTCAAATTAAAAATGACTTTAATCAAGCTAATGGGCCGCATCAAGAAGGTAGGATAAAAGGAGAAGAATGACAGACCGGTAAGTCGGCAGGTAAATTGTTAGACAGGTGAGTAAGAAGGTGGGTAGGTGGGTAATTATGTAGGTGTTTGTGTCTGTTGAAAATGTATAGGTTTGTGAAGTTAGGGAGGTTAGGTTACTTAGTAGGTGGATTAGCATATTCATGGGTTGGGTGAATGGTGAAGTGGGTATGTAGCTACACGACTTGGTGTTTACGTAGCTAGGGTCAAATTATTACGGTAGGCGGGTCAGTCCCGTGGTATACTACTTCATCAAGATATTGAACAAAAACAACAACCTTATTTTTAATTGCACCGACGTTTATCAACAATATACTATTCATTAGCTGTCTCAAACTCTTTAACTAGCCATGATTGTGTTAATTAGTCACGTCCCGTTCATGACCTAGCCTATGCATAATTTTTTATCAGCTATTTAGCAAAGTCTTATCTGCCTTTGCCATCCTTTGTATTAAGTGTTAATGTTTTCCGCTGTAAAGTTAAATATCTAAGACAATGATCTTTTTGTCAGAGCTTTAGAACTTACTTAATGATGATACTAATTAGAATCAATATTAAACACAAGCGAGTTCAAATAAGTTGAAATAAGGGGAACTGGGCGTGTATAGGCTGTTAAATAGATATAATATCTGAAATCTAAGCTTCATTACATAAGTATCTTTAGCAAACATTAATGCATAGAAGCACGGCAACAGTGTGAATATGTATGTAATTTTAATGGAAGGTTGTTGTTTTTCTTTCCATATGACGCGAGAGCAGAGGTTGCCACGACGTTCTATTGACAGTAAAGCTCGCGAGCTCTCGCGCTAATCTCTCACAGATCTCAACGAGAATTCTGATGGACGTGAAATATTTTTCCGCGGAGATCCGGCGTGCAAAGAAGGTGGGAAAAAAGTTGAGCGCTACCATTCTTGAAAAAGCTACCAACGGATTTTCCCAGCAGGGCGCGCATTCTGATGTCAATCTACTATGTCGGAAGTCGGTGCCCCCAGTCGCTTGGCAAAACGCCTCTTGTTGACTCAATAAATTGTTTGGGTCCCCCTACTAGCGTCCTCTGGTGGACGCCTTTACTTTTTGAGGGGGTTGTTTCCTCGCCTGTGTGTGGTTTACATATATAACGAAGTTAACTGGGGCTCTCAACAAGTGTATATAACCTGGTATTTGCAACAACAATAACAGAGAAAAATTATCTCGTTTAGAATGTGTTTCGATATGTGTTTTTTTTTAAATCACTCAGCTATATAATGGATAATTAAATTTTCAGTTAGACTTGAGGCAGATGAAGTAGAGTTTACTAATGAAATCTATTGTAGCTATAAAAACGTGTAACTTTTTTCTATCTGTATGCGTAGAACATTTTATTACTGTTGACAAATTTTCGATATACAAATCTTAGTAAACTTATGTAAAATAAGATGAAAAAGCCTGCGACAAATTCATAAAATAATACCCTAAATATACAAATTTACCCCCCCCCCCCTATCCAAAGTCACTCGTCCTAAAATCTATTAACATCATAACTATAAAGTGCAGCATCAAGATATTAAAATGATTCACGAAAAAAAAAATCAAAACCAAAACGAAAATTGGCTTTTTATCCCGACGCTATAAAAATGTACTGTAAATAAATCCAACAAGAAAATCGATTACAAAAAGAGAGGGTGCAAAAAAAAAAAAAAAACAAGGCAGATACTACATGATATATCAAGCAAGGGTGGATAACTACAACAATTTAAAACCAAGAGCAGGTAATCTGTTGGCTGCTGATAAACGTAACGAAGTTATGACTTGCCTTGGAGCACAAATTACGCGCCATAGGGGGGCGCTCCCTACAGCCTTACTTTCAAACACCTTTCATGCAACTATAAATACGCCACAAATTTTATCCTACACAAATTTTATAACATTATTTCTTTAAAGATTTTAATATTTAAATACAGAAAAAAAAACCATATCCTTATCGTCCTCCGCCAGGTATTGCAAAGGTAGATGTGGTTGTGTACTTGCTGATGGGTGCCAAAATTACCATAACACCGTACCATTCTGTAAACAAATCCGTAACTAGAAATAAAATCGAATTCTAAAATCTGAATGAAACAATTTTTTTTCTGCACCACTAAAACAAGGTGACTTGTGATTTTTGTTATCATTGCATTACAAGAGTATTTCTCGATGGGTAAATTAGGAATTATCACACATGGAATGGCTCCTTGATGGGCGACTGATGGTGGTCTCAAACTCTGGCTGAACTAGAATACTATTACTTTACTCATCAGTGTCGATTGGGGGGGGGGGTGGATTTGGGGGGGTTGGGGAGGTAGTGAATAGGGGTGGGGAGTAGTGGATTGTGGATTGTGGTGGAGAGTAGTGGATTGGAGTGGTGAGTAGTGGATGGGGGGAGGGGGGAGAGAAGTGAATAGGTGAGTTGAGAAACGTGTGCTTTATCATTATTCAAGCCGTCTAAATAAGAAACAGCAGACAATGTGATCTGCAGCGGTCTTAATTCACGCTCTGTTACAGGCGGTACAGAGCATACATGAGGTGCACATTCGATATTCAAATCAGATTTTGGGATAGGAAGTTGAGATGTGGGCCTCTTTAACCACATCGTGAATGGTCAGTTTAAACTCACAACAGGAGCCACACGTGCAGCAGACTCCTGTCTGACAGGTGTGGCTAATCACAGCTGTCACCACATGTGGTTGCACCAACAGCTGCGCCCAACATCACACACACAACGCCACCATCGAAATGAAACAACGGCCATGAATTTCTTCCATTTTAAAAATGCCAAAATAAGCTGCCACAACAGCATCCCCCCTCCTCCTCAGTGTTTTCCTTAACAGGACGATCAAAACGATGCACGTGTCTAACTCTGATACGTGTACATCTACCACGAGAACTCGAGCTATTGGTGACTGTCATGACCTACCTGCTCCCTACCATCTGCCAGCACCGACCCCATCACACAACCCATTCAGGACAACCATCTACCTCTGTCAACCACAACCAACCCTTCATAGTCAGCCAAGACGCCCCCCCTCCCTTTGGGCCGCCCGACCCTTCCAGCCCCAGGCAGCACCCCCCCCCCCTCTCTATTTCGGGCCGACCACCCCAACAAGCCAAGGCCGCCCCTCCCGTCCCACCCACCCATCCATCCATCCAGCCAGCCAGACACAAAACATAACCCAGCATACGCTACGGCATCTCAGATCTCCAATGCTTCAAGTCTGTTCAGTCACAGATAAGACAAACAGTAGGGGGAGCCTTGAATGGGAAGTGACGTATTAGATTAAACATTCTATAATTTGATCTTCATCTAAACCACACACATGAAACATTAAATAAAGTCCTCGGCTGGAACGGCATTTTTTTTTACCTTCGGCCTCCTACTTGACGGTAGTTTCATGTTAAAGAGGATGTATAGAGTGCAAATATTGTAAAGTTTACACGAGGTAAAAATTAGTTTCAGGTATGATCGTGACGTCAAAAGTTTACTTTCAGCTTGAGGTTTTTAAAGACGGTATCTGGGATTTGGTTGGGTTTTAATGTAAGGACCACTGTGATGCGGATGATGGGGTATTGTCTGTTGAGGGAAAGCTATTATAAACGGTGGGACTATTTGTGATATGGTCAGTGGAAGGTTTGATAAGGTCTGGGTTCTGTTCAGGATGTTTCAAGGTTCATGATACGACGGGTTAATGCTATGTTGTTTGGGGTTAGTTGGGGAATTTACTGTACTGATGATAGTTGGAATATAATCGAAGTTAGCTCCTTAGAGAGTAGATCCATCGAATATATCAGTACGAGTTGTCGAAGTTGATACTGAAAGGGAAGACCATCTAGAAACATGGTTACTGCCTATTGGAGAGACCATCTAGAAACACGCTTATTGCCTATTGTAGAGACCATCTAGAAACACGGTTACTGCCTACAGTGAAGATCCTCTAGAAACATAGTTATTGCCTATTGGAGACCATCTAGAAATACGATTACGGTTGAAAGAAGAGACCATCTAGCAGTGTTTCTTCCAGACTTTTTTCTCCAGGGGGGCACTTGAAATCTTCGGGGGGGCGGTAAACTTTCTTCGGGGGGGCGGACACTGTTAAAAGTATATATTTTCTATATAAATTATATAAATTTCATTTCGTTCGGGGGGGCGGTAAAAATTTTTCGGGGGGGCTTCGCCCCCCCCGAAGAGATGCCTGGAAGAAACTCTGCCATCTAGATACATGGTTTACTACAGTCAATCGGTGCTCGCTCTTTACGCCAGCAAAAATAAAAACTTCCTTTATTTCCACGACCGAAGAGCTTCTTTTGTTGTCTGCAAGTTTTATGGGGGGACGGGACTGCAAGTGCGATGCCAGCATGGATAATGTTACACATTTAACGCTGACGAATCTCCGCGACGTTAACTCTGCTGCACCTACACCTAATCCATCTTCGCGACCAGAAATACACCCAAAAGAAAAAACCCTATGCTCTTCATCTACGAGTTTTACTACGATGAAAGTAGACAAATGAAAGGAGCAGGGACAAAACACGACGGCATCAAAGACAGCTGTGTCGTAAAATGATGTTTAAAAAAAAAAAGTTCCAAGCTTCTATTGGGTTTCTTTGTACCCTCCATGTCCCTGTGGTTTTGTTCGTCCCCTACAATGAATACATGTTGTAGTTTTGGTTTTTTTTTTTTTTTTTTTTGTTTTTTTTTTAAATTGTTTGTTTCTGATTACAACAGATATATCACAACGGAAGCTGTTTGAAAGAAGGGGATTCGTCACTTCATTTTTTTAGACAGTCTTCAGTTTAAAAAAAAAAATTCGGGTGGTTCTGTTTTTTAATGGCATCGCAAGATGAAGTGGTCGCATCCATCAGTTTCAGACAACGCAATTTTTTTGCGGTCTCGAGTCCAACCTTCGACAGCGTACGAAATTACAAGATTCATTAGAGTAATTAAGAAAACGGAATGGCTTCCAACTTTAGTGAATTTGAAACGGGATCCTAATGAATGCGACTGCTCTTAGATGGAACTTGTTTTAAGAGAACTTGTCAAAATAAATTGGGAAACAACCTTTTCGGTGGTTTTTTGTGTCAGTTATAATATTAATTTGCTAAAGTTGTTTTTGCTTTGTAATTTTTTAATTATAGAAAATGTATAAACCGTTTTATAAAAATTGCTTGTACTGGACTGGACTGCGTTAAAAATTTGAAACTGTTTTAATTTTCAAATCACTTGAGGGGAAACTGTATATCCTATAGCACAGAGCGGCCAACAGCACTTTGAGAGCAGTGGTGTGGTGCGCACGTTTTGGCGTGCAAAGTTCTCAGTGTGTGTGCGCGCAAAAAAAAAGTGTTTGAAACAAAAATGGGAAAAAAATGTTATGTCTGCGTGTTGCGAATCTCACCACGTCTTTACTTGAGGTAAAGGGGGGAAAAATGAGAGAAACTGAAACATAGCTTGATATAAAATCGAGATAGGTTGTGTAAAAAGGTGGGTTCGTTTAATAGGTTAAATGGTCGCGCAATGAGCTGCGTATTGCATTTAAAATCTGCCAGCCATGCTTAAAACGTTCTGTTTCATGTGATATAAAAAAAAATTCATCCCATTCATAATTTGACTTACTAGACTTTGTTTTATCCACGAAATCTATAGATGGATATAAGAAAAGCAAGACGGCGGATTACAGATGAAATCTCAAGACACCGTATACAGCTAGACTGGTTTGTGTTTGTAAATAGAAAGCTTGAACAATTTAGGGTAACTTTTCAATCACTTAACTAAATTAAAATCCTTATCGTTCTAGTTGAAGTACGTAAAACATACAAAGACCTGAAAAACATTATTGTTTTACCGAGAAACGTGTACGTGGAATACATCTTGATGGGTGAGTATGTTAGGGTCTGTAACAGATTATAAAAAGCCACGTGACTACTGAGCTAGTCGTACACACGAGCATGAGTGAAAGAACGTTTCGATAGGGGCGTCTCCGTGGTTAAGTCGTGACCACTACAATAGGGTGGCTGATGGAGGGTTTAATCCGTCCAAAGTGAGCCGTATGAAGAGTTGGTTAACTTGAGGAAACTGTTCTGACTGCAAGGGTTCATGGGACAGTTGTGTTAAATAAGGACAAATCAATCGGATACCTATGTGAAATAACACCCAGCTAATGGAGGCACACAACTTACTTGTAAGGCACAGTCAATTGGCCAACTATTAAGAAGGCAAATTAAACTGCCACTTGTCAGATACTTTGAAATACGGTTTAAATATATTTATTAAAACCCGATGGACAAACTTTTTTTTCAACTTATTTCTGTTTCTCGTTTTGTTTTTATTTGTTTTTTTTAATATAATGGCAATCGAAGTGTGTGTGTGGTGGGGGGGGGCCGATTTAAAGTATAGCCTGAAACATTTTTGTAAGACGTGACCCCCCATCCAATTTAATCTGCAAATTGATTCATATTTTTTTTTGTTGGTTTGCACTGGATTTTTTTTTCACCGCGGATTAAATGATGTGTTGGCATTGGGCTTTATTAATTTAGAGGGCAGACTTGTTCTCCTGAAAATATAATACTTCAAATTTTTTTTTCTTATAAATGTGCCCCCCTCGCCAGAACAACATTTTTGTTTGTTTCCGATTTTCTCGGCATGATGGTAGTGACGAGATGAATATCCCCAACTTCATCAAATTGAAACAGCAGCTGCTACCGTAGCCATTACCTTAAACCAACTTCAAATAATTAAATCTTATCGCTCACCCCCCCCCCTCACCCTTCCTCAATTCTGACCCCATTAAAAGTTCAACTTCCTCCTCCTCCGAAAATAACATCACTTCCGGGTCAGAGGTAGACGGTATTTCGACTCCCGTTTTTCCCCTCTCTCTCTCCCTCTGTCTTTCCTTTTACCTGAGGCATCCAAAACCCCAAAGTTGGAAGCTGGAAAATCGCATCTTGGTGTTTACATCCATCCGATCTGAATTGCAGGATGAGCGCTACATACATCCCATTTCTCCCTCAGATCGGCCGTTTTTTTATTGTCAGTCGCGCGCTGGGCACGTCACTTCCTGTGTGTGTCTGATGTGTGGGCCATCTGCGATCTAGACCCCTCCACACACACACACACGCCTGTAGTCCCCCCCCCTCTTTCCCCAATCCTTTTTTTTCTCCATCTAAAGGAAAAAGTTTTTTTCATGGGTAACATTCGCACGACCTCACCTGGCAGAAATCTAAACTCCTAGCGTGACCTTTTTAACAGCGTGGACGGGGAGGGGGTCGAACAGCTGGGTCAAAGGTCGCAATGTTGAGGCATACAGCACAGCGTTGTACAGTTGAAAGGAGGGGGGGGGGGGGTCGAGATGGCTAACGGCCTACTTGAAACTTGCTCAAAAAATATATACTTGAAATATTGAAGCCAGAAAAGCAGCAGAAACTATTTAACACACTTCAAAACGGTTCTGCTTAACACTACCTGAACCGGGGGGGGGGGGGAAATTTTAAAATTTCAGCATCATTAGATTTACAAAAATTCCTGACTCAACGGCGGGATGATATCTAAATCAATTATGCATTACATTCAAAGAAAGGGAAAAAAAACAGAAATGTTACGGACAAGTAAAAATAGTTAACTTAAAAAATTGTCGGGTTAATTTAAACATACAGAGTTATGCTCAGACAGGAGTGTGGCCCTGTACGCTTATGATAATCATACAAAACACGTCGAATACATGATACAGTACAAATCGGGTTTGGACGCGTGAGGGTTAAAGTAATTGTATTCGTGTAATTAATTAGTGTCAACTTAATTAGATCCAACAAAATTTAAAAACGGCAATTTTAATTACAGTGTAATGTGTGTTAATTGTTTGGAAATGTTGACAGTTATTTAAATCTTTGCGTGTATCTACTTTCAGTCTGTAGACTTAGTGACGTCTATTTTGTTTTTAATTAATAATTTATTTTATCATTTAGTTGAAGGTTACCTTTGATTTTGATTCCATCACCGCTTTCTTCTGTGTGATTAAAAGATTCCCACTTTACCCATAAAAGAAACAAACAAAAAAGGGTTTCTGATATTTGATTATACTAGACTTAAACAACTGTAGGCAATAGCAACATATATGTTAACTTCCTTACATTTGAAGCAAAGTTAGTGTTTTGATGAAAGTGACTACAGAGCTACCATAGCAAATAGCAAGTACATTACAATATTTATTAGCGGTGTACCCATGCATGTACATGTTTTGTTCTGCTATCATACATCAGGACTTTAAGTGTCCATCTTTAAATCAAAACCTCATGGACATCGGTCAACGATGCTGCATCCCCCCCCCCCCCAACAACCCCCAATCGTCTGCCTTAATTATGTATGCATCAATTAAGCTCCCAGCCTCGTAGATTCCTGGGGGTTAATTAAATTAACTCGCGGCGTCTAGATTAAGGCTGGTAGGTCTGTGGCGGCTAATGAGAAACAGGACCACTTCCGGGATCCAATTTTAAGCCGCTCTTCTTTAAATAAGACCTTGAATAAATTAGCACCGGCCTGTTTTAATACACGGAGATTAAAATGATGAATGTGTTATTTCATCATGACAAAATTAAATAATGGTTGTATAGGAGTGGTAATTCCTGTCTCACCATGACTAACAACGTTAGCTGAAGCTATGGAACCCAGGAGGCGCAATCAGAAAACAGCACGGATCTCGGGAGTATCAAGATCCAGCGATCCTCCAAGATGCAGGTGAAGCCGGAGAAGTAAACATACATTATACTACCGGAAAACTCCGGACTGGTATAGTCAGAAAGTTCAAACAGTTTCCTAAGTAGGTACAATACAACCGGCGAATCCAATATACAGCAAGCAAATTTCTAGAGAAACCGGAAAATTGCAAGTGTGAAGCCGGAAAACGTATCCAGATATACAGACATCTCTGCTTGAAGTATTGAATTGTGTGAGGAGGGGGAGAGAGAGTGGAGAGTTGGAGGATGAGAGTGGGGAGGGGAAGAAAGAGTGAGGGGTGTGGTTGGTGAGTAAGGGCTAATTTTAATGTTTACGGTACGATCGTTAAATGTGCTTTAGAATTGGAGTCTACCCAGCTCTGAGGGTTACCTGACTCACGTTAGGGAAATCAATGAGGCTGGGCATAGTGCTGACCACACTATCCCCATGATGTCAAGATCGTTGAAACAGATGAACTCAACTACGTCTGCCCACTGTGTCTTGGGCACGAATGGGAAAAGATGATGATCTCCAAAGAAGTTAAAAACTCCATCTGTATATATTTCAATTACTGTTGACTGTTTAACTTCATCTTAATCTAATCCTAACCTGTTAAACAAAGATAATTTTTTTAACATCCCTTAACAACGTTCTAAAGATGATTATAGCAGAAGTGACGGGGGGGGGGGGGGGGGGGACGACGACGAACGGAAATGAGACAAGGTGTTTAGTGTGACGTCACCGCATCCGTTGGAAGCGAAAGGTGGGCGGAAAAAAAGGGGGGAGGGGGGGGTCTGTTAGCATCGGCAACGACACGAGCAATAAATGCCAGACCCTTTGAAAAACCTAATCCTAGCCCAAACGTTGTGGTAACCGGGACGGGGTAAACCACGGTAAGTGGGTGAATGTTTAGGGAGATTTGACGGGGGAGAAATTAGAGAAGATGTTTAATTGATGGCGAAGGGAGACTACTCGGGCGGGAGAGGGCAGGCAATGCTGTAACAGGAAGTTGAGACGCTTGCGTATATGGGGGAAAAGACGCTGGGGTTTCTGGGTAAACTGTGAGGCTGTTGCTGAAACTCATGCAGGGTTGGGGGAGTTTTTGTTAGATTTATAACGTTATGTAACATTGCCGTAAGGGGATGGATGGTTTATGTTAGATTTATAATAATGAAGAAGTGTAAAATATTTTTTTATAGGATTTATGTAATTTGTGGCGTCCGGTGATATTGTAACATTTTTTGTAACCTTTCAAAGTCATGTAGGGTTGGGAATTTCTTTTTTAAGAATGTGTAGGACTTCAGCGTGGTGTAGGGATAGAGCTTTTTTATAATCACGGTACTTTTTAGCTTTAGAACGAAACTGTAGTGTTTAACTCCGTATACAACACAAGTTTTAACACTTAACTTTTTAACAGATCAGACTTTTCATGACTTAACAATGGTAGGTTAAGTAGGTTCAAATCCTAAAGAAGCACATCTCCGTCATAACAATAATTCCTAAATTAAACCTCACTTCAATCTAGGTTCGGTTGTTATTGGGTGTTTTTTTTTAATTTGTTGATTTATATAGTGAATTCATCTTATCTTAATTACCGTTTCGCCACACGGAAAACTGGTCGAAATCCGTTAAATTCCGGTCTAATGCTGCAGACGCTAGACAGCGTTGCGTAAATTTTCCTACCTGGTGACATTCCTAAAAACCAAACAGCTAATTAAGAACCGTTTCGGAATTTTTATTTTTTTACCCTTAGCGTACGACCAGCAATTAGTGGATTTAATACTATAAATCAAGGCTAGTTATGTTTTCTATTTTGAGGTTTATCATTTTAAAAGTAAGGGGCGATTGTACTGTCTGGAAAACTGCATGAAACAATATAGAACGGATATTCATGGAAGAAATTGTCTAGTCAGCAATTCGTTTGATTTAAGCATAAGATCTCATATAATTAGAACGAGGTGTGTGGTTCAATTAATTAACAATCAATTTTAATGATAATTTATTACGTATCCTCTTGTCAAGTTTCTTCCCTTTAAAAAAATAAAACCTTGCAATCCAACATGTCCCGTTTGTATTGAGTAGCCTCCCTATTCATGCTGCATGTAATTTATAGTGACAGGTTACGTGCTCTTGGGTACAAATTACTAGGGATAAAACATGGTCTGCTAAGTGGGGGTGGGGGTAATGGGGGTGAAGGGGGAGGAGTGGAAGTGGGGGAGGCTTCAACAGAGGGGGGGTAGGTATTTTTCGTCTCTGAAACAACCAATAAACAAACGTCTGTACCTAGAGTTGTCTACCCTATAAATTAGCATTCAGAGTGGTTTCTCCTGTTTCTTCCCCGTCTGTACTTCCAACAAGTAAAAAGCCTAGTAGACTTCAATGTTCGCTATAAAAATCTGCCAAGACAACAAGGGTCTTGTGTTGAAGGGAGGAGGGGGGCTGCGAGTAATTGTAAAAAACCGGAAGTGTTAGAAATGGTCTTCTGGTACAAGTCATTAATGGGTTTAAAATAGCAAGGTGAACATGAGAGACAAAATGTAAATGGTCTCGGTGTTGGTGGGACGATAAAAAGCGAGGGCTCAGAGGGAGGCGAGTGTCATTGTGGTGCCCTGGGGATCTAAACACAGCAGGAGATATGAATTATGTCACAGTGTGACTGATTAAGTCATAACTGTGACATTTTAACTGTTATGCCGTGTATTAAGGGGCGTTAACTGTGGTTCGTATATATCACTGATATTGTAAACGTTATACATTTTAACTGATATACCGTGTATTACATGACAATAATTACATTTGGATTAAATGACATACTGATATACTGAGTATAAAAAGGCATGTAAAATATTGCGCCGAGTAACTAAGTAAAATGTTCGAACTATAATTGATACACATAAATGATTTTTTTAAAAATTAGGCCAACGTAACGATCTGTCAGAAAACAGAAGAAAAAAATCGGACTCGGCCCCTGTTTCCCACGGTATCTTATCCAGGTAAGAAAAAATCAGGTACGTTTTGTACCCCCGTCTTCTCTATCCTTACCTACGCACGGAGTATAGAGAAGGTGTAACGAGCTACGTAACAAAACTGACCACAGAGTTTCAGTAGCACTTCCCCCTCCCACACACACACAACATGCTATTCACTGTTTGGGAGTATTCTACTAACATAAGAGGTCATGCACTTCACAAAGCGAGGAAAATAAAAAGCACAAAGATTGGAGCAACATTCCACTAAAAACGTGCATTAATCCTTTCTGAATAAGTCATTTGGTCGGAACGTCAAAATCTGTTTCATTTGTAAAAATGTTATCGGTGATTTATTCTATGCAGCTTAAAATCACGCGTGATTTACCAATGTTAAATTAACCACAATCTTTATCATGAGCCTAGCGTATGCTATGGTACGTCAGAGTACCCGCATGTTAGTTACAACGATCAGCACAATGAACTTAAACGTCAACGTTTTTCTATAGCGTGTAATCTCAAATCAATAACCTATAAATCCATTAACGACACCGCTTAAATGTCATAACACTTATTTCATTTCCGCCCCGACTTTGAACGCGCCAGCAGTTGGTGCGCATTAATCAGACAACGACACAAAAGATGACAAGGTTTGAACGGGTTATTTTGCGGATCGCGAACAGCTTATCAGGGGAGATAATCGCTTGTTTGTCCGACTGATACCGATACTTTGGCCTACCCGATTAACTCCACTTTGGCATCTCTGTGCGACGAGGGTGTGGCGGTGGTGTTCCGGCAACCACACAGAGTGTAACCTATACAAGTACTTTTCTTTTTCTTTATAAATATATTGTGAGTGTGTGTCTGTGCGCGCGTCTGTGTGTGTGTGTGCTACGCGTTAAACCCTTCCCATCAGCTCAGCCACAAGCGATAGTAAACCTAAAAAGATACCTTAAAGCAGAGTTCAGGTCCAGTACGTCAAACAGACTCCTGTTACTACCATAAATACTACCGGGGGTATTAGGTATATCATTACTTTTGTCTGAAAGTGACGGTTTTTAAACAGCCTTCCCCCCCCCCCCCCCAATCAGGCCTAACCATGGGAGAGCGTACCGCGACGCGTCTACTGGGGAGAGTATACCACGGACAGTATCCCTCACATTCCTGTTAAATTTTAAACCTGCTTCAAGTACCACATTGGCATTCCTGTACGCCACTAGGTGATGGCCCCTTGCCGTGGAGCTGGGGGTATCAACCTGGGTATGGTGGAGCTGCAGCCCCAGGGGCTATTGCCGGGAGAGGGGGGAGAAAAAAAGACTTGGGTCAGCCGGCCATGTCTACCGTACCTCGAGTGACGAGAAAACCAAATACTACAGATAGATTCCCTGCCCCCGGGATACGAGGGTTCTAATTATGAGAACGAAACTGAAATATCAGATCTATGTAAAACTTATGAAGGTATTTCACTAGCCAGGGTGAGGGGTGGGGGTCCAAGACCGAGGAAGGTGTCGAGGGCTGTGCGAAGAGAAGGGAACCTTGTGGCTCAGGTTAAAAATATCAATTGCAGATCCCGGGAGTTTTCTCACGGTGGACAGACATATGGGGGAGCTGGTGGGAGGGGGAACTGATGGGAGGGAAAACTGATGGGGTGATGGAGGGGGGAGGGAGGTAGTAAAGAAGCGTCGGACAAAAAATTTACAATACAAGTGTGTAAAGTTACTGGCCATGCTGCGGGACTTTTAAAAAAAACGCCAAGAACTGCTTCGATGACAAAGTGGCTCAAAGCTACAAAGGGCATGACGGTCTAATTTATGAGCAGCAGGTTGATGGGGTGGCTCGCAGTCTCGTGATGGTGGGCGTGTGAACCTGCGGCCAGGCCTTTGTTTGTGTACTCTACTGCAGCCAACTCTAGAGAGCGGGAACAAAGCAAAGAAATATCTAATCTTCACGATTTAAGATTATAATTGATTTAACACTCAAGTTGGAAAGGCTAGAGTTATGTTGCCATAAGCGTGGGTTTTTTCTATTAAATATTGTAGTAAACCAAAATGAAATTGTAACAGTCCAGGAAAATTTAAACTTATAATCCACAAAACAACTTCAATACTTGGACTTAATTACATCAAGAACTGTTTCCGGTAACTGCATGTTGCGTTTTGGGCCAACATTGGGGATGGGTAAATTTCATGCAATAGAATATTTAAGTATACTAAATTTCTTTCATCTTATTTTATTTATGGTAGTATATATTAGCCTGAATAATTTTGTGTAAAATACTTTTCACTGAGGTATCATGTTTAAGATCAGCTTTTCATCTGCTTTAAAAAGGATTTTTTTAATCACCAAAAGGGAGTTTTTGTTTATAGAAATTTCTCTCAATCTAATTTACATATACTAGTTACAATATTTTAAAACCACTTAGTCTTTTTTTTTTTTTTGGATGTACTAGATCTTTTATTTTCAATGTTTCAAAAAAGACTAACAAATGTTTACGCGGAGTAGAATTACTATCAATATTAAACAAAAACTTCTTAAATTATTTTTTTATCAGCGGCGTCGATTGTGTTCTCGCCAATCTTGACGCAGAGAAGCAGGCGTATCTGAAATACGACACACACCAAGGGAGGCAACTGACAAACTCCCGCCGACTTGAAGATTTTTCTCCATTTTGCCGCACATTTTGTTTGACGTCTGTGAATTCAACTTAATAAAGTTGCTAGCGTTTGCCTGGCCTAATACCCGACCAGGGAGGAAAGCAATATTCTTCTTTCATTTGTCAAAACAAAAGCCTTCACTTGCCACTTATTGCAAATCCCATGTGACGTATTCGGGGGGAAATAATAATATAGCCCTCGCCATCAGCACTCAAGACGTAGCTCGCTGCACTGCACACGATACAGTGAGTTTATCAACGATAGGACATCGTTTACACACTTTATACATAGCTTACAAGCTATACAAAAGTTTACACACTGCGCATGCTATTGTATGTAAAAGAAAAAAAAAGTACTTTTTTTATTTACTAAAAACAAAAACAGTTTAGATATTTGGTCCTTGTCAGAATAAACGATAGTTGTAAAATTTAGAAGAAAAAAAGAATGACCAAAATTTTACTCTTTAAAAAAAAAACTTCCAACATTTCATATTACTCATAGGGGCGTGAAGGCATATCTCACCATGTCTAACTTTTCAAAATGGATTTGGGAAACATCAAGTATGTTGAGAAGCGAACCACTTAGGGGACACCTTAAAACTATTAATAACCAACGGCCTAAGAGAACCTATAAAATACTTTTGAGGTCAACATTAAATAGCTTGAGAAATACCAAACAAGGAGATAAATTCATACGTTTAAGAATTAATAAATCAGGGGCAAGGTGAATAAATTGATAATCGCCATACAAAGAAGAGAATCAATTTTAGGTAGGGGATAAACCAACAGATGAAAACTATTGAACTGGGACAGGGGCACATTATACACATTTCAAGAACCACCGATAAACATTCAAAAGTATCCAGGCTCGCCAAGTATGGTGAAAACTACCGAGAACCACTGAAATTTTAAAAACGGACATTCAAGAGAGTCGAGATAGAAATACACCAAGAAGTTTGAAAACTGGTACTTGGGCCCACTCTCCGAAGTATGAGAACCACCGAACTAGGAGATTCAAACTTTCAAGCAGCCACCTAGATTCTACATGTCACCATTTAATAAAGCCCCGACACACGCGCTGTGTAAGGAAAATAAACTCACGGCTTTTGTTACGCGGTGTGACAGCACTCGGGGCACCGCGCTCTAGGGAGGAAAAAACGGGAAAATCCGAAACTTGTCAAACTGTAGTGCGCAAGAATGTTTTAATTAATCTCAAATTTCGCCATTAAAAAAAAAAAGAAAATACTGGCTGGAGTTTATTTTTCTTAAAACTATTACGAAAACAACTAACAATGAGGAGATAAACGAAAACTAAAAACAACCTTTAGTACAAAAGAATACAAGTAATGAGTAAAATACGCTTATGCTCACAGTGTTTGAAAAGAAATTATACAATAATCTCTTCGTAAAGTTCAATCTTTTTTTATCTACTGTAGAACTTCAGAATAGAACGACGGCCATTTTAAAAAGGTCGGGATGGGGTGGAATAAAACAGCAACGTTTTTCATAAAGGAGGAGTAGTGTAACTTTAAAAAACAGTCAAAAGAATGGTTTTGTTTACTGGTATTTGAAAATCTAGTGAAAAGATGACGCGATGTGAGGCAAGGGCTGGGAAAGGTGGGAGAGGGGCGGAGGAAGGGAATTCAGTTTGTAACCCCGGGCTTAAGGTTAGAAAAAAACAAAATACAACAACATAATTTCTTGCCATGGTAGGTGACGGGGAAAATGAACGGGGGATAGAAAAATGTACATGATTTTTTTTTATTATTATTTATACGTAATTATAATTCCCTTAGATATTTATTTGGTTAGAAAAGCTCAAATGCCTGATTATTGGATGTCAGGAATATAAAACTTAGAGAAGTGTAAATTGAAACTGGAGGAGGAGTTGTGGATAGAATACACCCTTAACCAACCACACACCAACATCACAAGACGAGCACTAGAGTGGTACAGAGAGGGGAAAAAACAGGGGGGGGGGGGATGGGGGATACGGAGGACTAAAAAAATTTGCCCAGGAAATGATCAGCGTGTGTAAGATATCGTCAGGAATACAGAGATTATAACTGTCTTTCATGTCTCATGTCTCACCGGAAACGCAGGTTTGTTGCTTACGACGAGGATGCGCCAAACGATCGCGATTAACTCGCGAACGACCTGAGAAACACCTTAAGTTCACCTTAAGAAGTCACACCTTAGACACGGGATTCTGGCAAACACCGATGTTACAACATGGTGCATTTACTTATCGTCTACTGATACATTATTTTTTTCAGTTTTTATAGTTAAATACGATTTAAATTTGGAGCACCGTTACAATAAAACAAGACACTTGGATGGTTTAATGAACATCGTTCAACGCTAATTGACAGAAACCAAACAGTACCGAGAATTCCGGGGATCACCAAGTGTTTGGTAACTCGAATCATCGATATTAAATTAAACAATTACCCGCCGGACAAAGGCAGTAAACACAACCAAAAAAAAAAACTCGATATCGCGGTCATCGGAAAAACCCTCGGCCTACCCTCCCTCGGGGAGGAGCAGCTTCTGACGCTCCAGTCTCCACCAGCGGCACGAGATCAGCCCGTGGTACCGCGGATTAGAGCAGATAAGTGTAAAGTATACGACCGTCTCCCTCGAGGGCTAATGAAATAAAGAGAAAATCTAATAAAACGACACTTTCCTTGCAAAGGGCAGAGGACCTGAGATAACTCAGGGTTTTTTTTTCTTTCTCCACACTTTCGCCCTTAACTTAAAGATGTTGTCCCAGATTAGTACAAACAGCTTAAAGTCTCGTGCTATGAGCGAACTCTGACCTTTCTTGATGAACTGGATACTGGTGGTGTGTGTGTTAAGGGAGGGGGGAGGGTGTGTAAATGTGGAGGGTGGGGGTGGGGATTATGAAGCAGACAATTGCAGCACAGCGTGGCACTGTAGAACGGAGGATGAGGATTGGAGTAATAAACAGAAGAAAAACAAACGTGGGGGTAATGTTACAATGTAGATATAAATCACATAGGTGGATGTTTCTTACAGTTATGTGAGGGGAGGGGGAGCTGATTCAATGGCGTGGTTTTTATTTCAGTATCTTATGATTTCTTCTTTCCTCGGAAAATGTGTTTATTTTTTGCTTTTTTTCTTGTGGATGGGGTTAGTGTGACGACGATAAAAATCTTCGTCAGGAGAGAAACTGTAGAAGAATAGTGTAATTAATCAGTCATTGGTTGCTTTTTTTTTTAGCCAACTGAGAAATGTATTCTCTGCTTTGTGTTAGTCTAACAAATACTAAGCAATAAAAATGCCAAGCTGTATTACTTATGGCTAATTCTGAAAGATGAATTCAAATGATGGTTTATTCTTTTTATCAACACCGCATAATTAAGTGGGGCACAGGTTAACATTTGCTGACGTCACGCGAAATGCGAGTTATTTCAGGAATTGTAAAAAGAAAACACACGGTCCAACGATAGATTACTGGAAAGTCCTTTACAAATCGTAATTAGCAGGCCGAAAAGAAGGACAGGAAAATCAAGCAGATAGAAAACTACAACCAACTCTTTTTTTTTTTTTTTTTTTTTTTTTGTATCTCGAAACGAAAAAAGATCATCTTGTTTTTGGAATACTGTTAGATCACTACAAACCTCTAAGGTAATTGACCTGCATCCTAACTTTTGGTTTGTTGTGTTACAACTGAATTAAATTATTAGCATAATACATCATAATACCTACAAATCGAAGTTAAGTTTTTCTAGGATTTCTAGAGGAATTGGTGTGATATTTACATTAAAACAAGATATTTCAGCCTTCGTCAGGGGAAAAAGGATGTCCTTAATGTTTGCTACGTGTTAGGCTACATGTAAGAGAATACCTTGGTCATGTTTACGTTACATTATAGAAATATTTATACGACTTCAGAGTGACCATTTGAGACGATTCGGAGCTAACGGGCTAATGGCGGTATCCTATTATTAAACAGACGTATCGTGTGAACTATACTGACCTTTGACATTTGAAAAAAAAATGGCAGGCTATGTTAATTAAACTATACTCTATGAATGATTCCCCCCGCCCCACTCATCTACCCCCACCTAGGCCTTCAGGCACAAACCAGACTAGACCCCCACCTCCACGCATACGTGGTCCAATATACATACTCTCTTTAAAGGTGAGATTCTGTAGATTGGGGGAGGTCAGAGCAACACTCGAGGCTACAACTTCAGAAATGAGTCCCGCGACGGACAGGTAAGAAATCCAGGTGGGGCAGCCCTGGGATCCATCTTGCACTCACGGACTCGCGGGTTATCGGCATCTGCTCACACAAATTTTCGTCCGCCCCCAATTAGTCTTAGCAGTTCATATTTACGAGCGCCACGACTGCGTCTCGTTGTAGATCTAGAGACGAGCGGACGAGCGAGGGGAATAAAACTAAGTAACACACGGCTGCGCTCGTAAATATAAGGAAATGCAAAGAACTGGGTACGTCATATTTACTATTGTGTAGAAGACTTGCTAAATGTTGGGGATACAGGAATGTGAGGTTAAGGGTGCTAAAATGGCAAGACAAAAGGTATGCATATCTTATGTGGTCGAGATGAGCTTCTGTTCCAGATATTCAACTGAGCTATATCATTTTGAGATTTCTTAAAAGGGGCTTGTTTTTCTATTATTTATAGCATTTTTTCCCACTTTTTATAAGAGACGACAAGCAGCAAAAAACATTTTTTTTTCCACAGCAGAGCCTTGCACACCAAATACTTAGACACACAGCTTTTGCGCACCTGCTACCTTAGCTCGACTAAAACAGACCCCGCCGACATAGGTTCTCCATACGCGCCGACCTAGGTACAACATACGCGCCCGAGTGAATCAGGCTGTACAACTGTCCCTAATTACGCTCCACTTTCTAGTGAAAGGCGGATTAACAATAGACATCCTGTCTGTACATCTGTTTGTGACTGTCATTAAGTAAAAAGAGGTGTTTTATTTTCCCAGGCGAGCGGATCTTAATTACAATTTCTTATCTGACTGACGATTTCCCTTAGTGGAGGTTTACTGTTGCTTTAAGCCACGGGTTCCCAACCTGGGGGTCGCGACCCCCGTGGGGGTCGCGAAGGTCTTTCTGGGGGGTCGCCAACGGGTATACTAAACCTTAGTAATTTGAAACAAAACATAAATATTTAGAAGAATTTTTGAAATTCGGCTTCATTAACATCACTGGAAATGTAATAGAGAAGAAACAAAGCGCACTGTACAAAGTTGTTCTCAGTCACGGATCTATAAAATCTTCAAAACTAAAACGCCATTTGAGACTAGTCATTCGGAACAAACCAAAAAAATATATTTCGTCGGTAAGAAGCTAGTTGCAAACGCCAAAGACTTGATCGAACAGGAAGTTTTCACCAGCATTAGTGCAAGCATCAAATGAAGTCGCGATAGAAAATGCCAAGCAAAAAAAAAACAATTGGAGAAAATCTCATCAAACGCTGCATGTACGTAAATGTAAAATAACACATTTTTATCGAATTTAAGCTTTCACTATTGTTTGCTTTTCAAGTTGATAAATTAACAGACGTGAGTTCGTGTTCGCAGTTGCTGGTCTGTGTCTATATTCATGTGGATGATAGCAAAGAAGAGTTGCTCTTTTGTGAAGATAGCATGGAGAAAATAAATACCTTTTTTGAAACTGGATGATTAAAATGGGTTAGAACGGCTGTGGGGGTTTGTACGGATGGTGCGCCATCTATGTTTAGCTCAAAATCGGGCTTTCAGAAAACAGAAAAGATTTAGCTCCCTAACCACTGCCCTAACCAATCGACACCAAGAGTCCATTGCTAGAATAAGTCGTAAATTATATAAAATCTGGAGCCTTCAAAGAACTGAGCAAAAACATTAATATACATCACGAGGTTCTGCTCTTCTACACTACAGTACGCTGGCTGTCAAACCAAATGTTGTAAATTGTGTTTTTGAATTGAAATCTGAAATCAAATTATTCTTGGAAGTGCAAAGGAAACAAGACTTTTTGGTATACTTAAAACGACATAGAGTGGTTGGAGAGAGTATCATACCCAGCAGATGTGTTCGAACATCAAGATAACCTTAATCTGAAGCTTCAGGGAAAATGAACGAATATTATAACTTTCCATGATAATCTCGGGGCATTTTTATCAAAGCTGCAAAATTGGTAAAGAAAATAAATCTTGGAAATATTGTAAATTTGAGAAATTCTGCGGTGTGGTAGATGAATCTGATTGTGAGATAATTAAAATTTTGAAAGAAGCGATTTCTGGGCATCTAGAATCTCTTGAAAACGAACTGCATCGCTATTTCTCTGAGCTGAAAAAAGAAGAATCTGCATTGACGCATTACCCATTCTCTTCTTCCCTTGATGTTGCCAGCATTCCCGATGAATTACAAGATGAATTCTTTAATTTGCAGAATGATTCCGAGTAAGATGAAAAACTGCAGACACAATTTTGGTGTAGTATTCACCATTCGTACCCGAACGTAAAATTGATTGACTTTTCGAGAATATATTTTCAACACTGTTCTTCGATTAAAAACAAAATTAAGATAATTATAATGACATAGGTTGGCGTTAACAAAATTTTTTTTAAATTAAAAACTTAACCACGAAGGTTTAGTGAATAGTATGCAATTTTACTCATGCTATTAAAATAGTTATCAAGAGTAGTACATATTGAAAGTCTACTAGAAAATCTTATTTTAGTGCTTATTGATTTCCATACTAATTTCGGCTTTTTAATTCTATGGGGGTCGCGGGTCACTTACTTTTTATAAAAGGGGGTCGCCACTCGAAAAAGGTTGGGAACCACTGCTTTAAGCGAACACCTTATACAGGATACCGTCCTCAACAAGCATCAACACTATTTGCGGATGCTGTTTTTCTCCGATTCTTACTAAAGAAAAGTAATAAAATATAAAATAAGTAATAAACTGTGTCTAGACCTACTCCAGCAGTCCCCTTTACAAGCATGTGCGTAACAACTGCACATACAGATGCAAAGTTACTGGAAGTGTTCAGCGAGCTATAAATAACTTCACACGTAAAAAGCAGGAAATTTATATAAAATTTTAGAGGAAAAATAAAAGGTTGTAGATCTGAAAACATTAATACTACATTAATATCCATCTTCGTTCTTAATTGTAATGTTGAAGGGGATTACCTTCAAACTTAAGTAGTGTGTGTCAAGATGTTATGCGCCATGTGGCCCGTTAACTCCGATAGCATGATTTTTTTTTTAGATTTCCTTCCATAGCCAGGGGCAACCTGCAGCAGTTGTATGATTTTGGAGCTTCCTCTCATAGACGTGTTGCTATTCCCAGCTAACCATCCTCGTCTGTCCGTGGGTTCAAACTCAGGACTTTTAGAGTTAGCAGTTATACACTATCCATCCCGACCATACCGTCCCCGTCAGATTCTATACAAATATGTGAAATAGGAGATGCTTGTCGCAATCCATGTTTTATTTAATCTATCAATTGCACCAGAGAAGATCAACTCTATGACTGCAATAGTCAGATGTATAACAGTGGTAGGACTTGATGCGATAAGACAAGCTACACCAACAGTAGCAGGTAGACCATGGACGAGAGAAGACTAAGATACAACATCCAACGACTCGGAACAACAAACATCAACTGACACAACAACCCACCAACTCACGTCGCCATGGCAAGACTGCAGACCGACAAGCTACAGGCCACCTACAACACGGTGACTTCCTGTCGGGGTGACATCCAATCTCACAACAACTTGGGCCGGGAAAGGTCAGAACGCCATTAAGCAAGTTTGTGTGCAACAAACAAACAATCGTCAAAAAAAAATGAAATACAAAAATAGGAAACGAAACAAATTGAACTTTCCAATCCATTTGGTGTTACCGCGTCCGTTGAGTGCATGTGGAGTATCTGGCCGCCATATTCGAGGCGAGAGGTGCACTAGGTATAATGGTGAGGTAATACTTGGTTAAAATTCGCCAAACTTTGGACGCCGGGCTTTTGAAGCGCGTGTTGGCGGATGTCGTGGGGTTGGGTGGGCGGATGTTCTGTTGTGGGGTGGGCGGATGTTCTGTAGTAGAAGGGGGAAATGTTCTTGGGGGTGTATGTCCTGGGGTTAGGTGGGCGTGTGTCCTGTAGCAAGGTAGGTGTGTCATGGTGTTGGATAGCGTGTACCATGAGGCTGCGTGGGCTGATGTCCTGTAGTAGAATGTGGATGTCGTAAATACCCGCACGACCAATGAAATCAGCGAAATATACTGACACTTTTATTTTAATGCCAAAAATGGTTATATCATTTCCCGATAGCAATAACCATAGCCCTAAAACCTAACCTAAACAACCTTAAAAATAAAAAATAAAACAAAAATCGTAATTTCAGCGTCAGGCTTGAGCTTGGAAAACCTTAATTCAAAGTACCTTATCCAGATAATCCGAAACCGTTAATTTAAAAAATCCCCACCCAAACAAAAAAAAAGTGATGCAATCAATTATCCGTTTTATGGGTGTAGCCTCTGATCCCCACACACGGAAACACAAAAACCGCACGCGCTAAAAAGATGAGGAAACCCTGGAGCACAAATCCCCGAATGTGCCGGCTAAGACAGGTAGAAACATAGCATCGATTAGCACCCGGCGCGAGCTCATTATTGAAATATCCCAGACGGCGGTGAGCTAATTCGTAGCTGCCCATCTGGTCTGTGCGAATTTGTCGGGACGTTAACTTACACTAACGTGTTTTTCTTGCATGTGGAAAGGTTATCGCATTACGGGAAACGGAAGATATGAACGGATTGCACTCGTCTGATACAGGGAGTTCATTTTTTTTCAAACTAATTATGTCTTTTCCTTGATTGCAAACTCTTTAAACATTTTATGAGAGAAAATTTCAATCCTATCAAGTTTTTCTTGATTACAAATTATTTAAGCAATACAACTTTATACACAAGAAACATAAAAGAAAGATAGACAAGCAGAAAAAAAATCTGTAACTAAATAAGATAGCAGTAGAGTTGTGGTTAGTCGATTGATTTCGAATCAACCCTAAAATACATACACTAAAAAAACTACTTAACTATGGGACAAATAGTTCGCTAACTGGTCGACACTAATAGTAAATACATTAATTGACCGGTCCACTGAATATCACTAAAGGCGTTAATTTGTCTCCCATAAATAAAGCAGGGCCATATTTAAATGTCTTGAACGGCTGCCAGAGATCGCGGCTTTTTCGAAACATCATATCTCCTGTAAAGGTTTTCAAATACTGGACAAAGCTTTCCGTATCTTGACTCATATCAATGTTCCAATATATTTTCATCGCATTACAGACGTATGTCTTTCAAATTTTGCTCAGCAGTATTCAGATAACAATTCTTTAAATATTGGCATATATAGATACTTTTAAAATAGATGCTATAGGCTGTGTTTAAAGATTAGTTTTTTAAAATCATTGCAGTATCACAAGCAATTTTGTACGTATGTGAATTCACTTTCATGCGTCTAGGCTGAATAGATTACTTTAGATGTAGAAACCAGACCATGAAATAGAGGACCGAGATAGAAAACAAAACAAAACAATCTCCGCCCCAACGCCGCCTTCCTCTGTTGACAATCAACCCGCCTATCCAAATATGTCTTTAGACACAGAGAGAAAACAACACACAAACCAATACATAAACAGTCTGACACTCGCGGTCCGCAAACATGGCGGACAAATTGGTAGCGATCCTTAAACAACATTAGGGGGCTTAGCTGGGGAGCGCAGCGGGAAGTTGCGGTGTAAGGCGGCTATCTAGTGGTCAGTGGATCATGGTCAGATGGCAGGATGGACGATGACACTGTATAAACATACTGACAAGTGGTCCTTTAACACAATAGGGGGTTGTTATTTTAGACAGAAAAAAGGGCAGTCTATTCAGCGGCGATGTTGGATGATTAAGCATACGACTTGCGTACCCAAAAGTCTCGAGTTCGAATCTTCGGGTTCTTAACTGTATAACTTCCTGAGTCGACCTAGGTATGACACACAATGCGGGACAGTCAATAAGGCTTAGCATAGCGCTAACCGCACTATCCCTTCATATGCAGAGGTCACTGAAACAGGTGAACTCTACTTCACCTGCCCTCCGTGGACCGCCAGGTTCGAAAGGATACACCACCTCAACTATTCAACTAGAAGAGCGGAAAAAATACTGTGCTAAATTTTTCTTCTAGTTTCATCCTTTTTGTATAGCTTATACGAAAAGTTCACCCCACACCTATTCCATTATTTATACATTAATAGTAGTATTAATAGTAACGTTAACCGTTAATTTAATCAAGGCGTCTAAGAAACCTCTGCATCTCTTTACTTTCTCTATTGTGGTCAAAGCACCATCCTCTGGTATTGGCATAATGAAAATTTTTTTTTTTTTAATTAACGTTGGCAAAACAAAATATTTTTTTAAACTAATTAAAAACAACACCTCGTTATAATTATAGAGAAGTGTAATTTCTAAAATTGAATTCAAATCACGCTAGCAAATCTTTTTTTTTTTTTAACCACAAAACACAGGAACATAATTTCGCTGAAATCGCCCCTCGAGTTCTCGCTTAATCCAACCGTTTGCATCTTCATTTATTCCTTGTTTACACGAGTTTTCAGGGTACACGTTTTATCGCTCGTGCAAGATTAGAATTAATGGAAAACCCGATCGTCATTAACTCGTGCGGCTTAGCACACCGTCGACGTGTGTCCTTGAAATACTCTCAAAGCCCAAAAGTTACAGCCTAGGCGCTAAATATTTAAACGCGTTATATTAAAGGCTTAAACGCAAACTATTATCCAATTATTTTCTGTTCACAGCCACAACTTTGGTGGGGTTAAAATATTTTAACCCCGTTTTAAAAAATATTTTTTTAAAAATATTCACGTTTGTTGAAGTTGATGCACATGAACTGACTTGTTTTTTTTTTTACTGCTGGGGAGTCAGGGGAAACAACTCGAGATGGGGGGGAGGGTCAAACATTTGATTACACCTTGATGGTGGGAGGCGCAGTGTAGTCAGCACAAGGACAAGTGCCCGTGTGTTGACACAGGTATGGATTAGGGTGAAACGGGAGGGGGAGGGGGGGTCAGACAGTGTGAGCCGCCATTTTTATCTGCAGGCTTGACAATGAACCTACGGTCGTATGTTGTAATAACAAGTTTGACACTGACGATTCGAACATACGCGGAAACACGGTGTCTACACATATAAATGTCACAACACGAGAAACTGCCGGAATGTTTACAGACGGTGGCGTCAGTGTGGACAACGGTGCCGGGGAGGGTGGGGATGACACGGAGACAACACTAAAGCCTTGTTGTTTTGAATCCTCTCCTCCTTTCCTCTCCATTGTCTCTAACGATGGGGAAAGAACTAGGGGTCAGGAAAATATCCGGTGGAATGGAAAATAGAATAGCCTTATAAATAACATAGAAACAATAAATAGTTGTGGATTTGTGAGGATGAAGGAAAACAAAATAAATCATACAGCAGGTTTAAAGAATTATTCTTTTAAACATTTAAAAAAAATATAAACATTATATTTGACTAATGAAAACAGTGCATGCAAAATTTAGTAGTTAAAGCCAACGAAAACACAATTATTAAGGAACTGGAAAAACAAATAGGGATATTGTATAGATCTAGCAGTCGACAGTTTGTATTGAAGTAAAATTTTGATGCTATCGCTACACTTAATCTAACTTCAATCCTGGCCCTATCCCAAACAATTATGGCGGCAACCGAATAATGTTTTAAAATCTGCCCTTGTACTTGGATAGATTAAAAGTACTAGGACCAATGCTGAAAACAATACTGAAGTATAGATGCAGGGTTAGAAAAATTAGGACATAAGTATAGATGTTAAGTTGTAAAGAGCAGGACCAAAACAGTGTTTCTCCGACACCTGAAATTTATGGGGGGGGGGGGGTTCCATAAATGGGGAGGGGGGCAAGCACAGGTAAAAGTATATATTTTCTATATAAATTCAATTTCTGAAAGAAACACTGTGTCGAAGTCAGAACCAGTAAGACAAAAAGTAAATGTGTTACGAACAGGGTCAGAACCAGTAGGACCAAGCTGTGAAATAAACTGACCTCCAGTAGTGTAGACTGAGACCCGGACACTGACCACACTTGGAACATCCACGGCTGGCGTCGGTCGTACAAAGACCTTTTTCTCCCAGCTTGTGGCCGTTGGCGTTCACCGCTGATGTGTAATCCTGTGGACAGAGTGGTCAGTTCATTAACGAGATCAGACTAAAAGTGTACACACACTGTAAAGTGTGTAATAATAAATAAGTGCAGTAAAACGCACGCTAAATCACCAATAATAATACAAAAGCTGTTACTAAACGACCAACCCTGTCACTGGGTAACCAATTCTATTCTAAATGACCCGTATTTTTAACTAATAAGCTAAATGGCCAAAAGTGTTACAAAATCACCCACAGTATCAATAAATGACTGGAGCACATTGCTATTGTCAACATAGTTTCTTCAAGCATCACTTCGCCCCCCCCCCCCCCTCAGAACAAAATACGATTTATATAGAACATTTCAAGTGCCCCCCTCCCCCCTCAAAGGAGAATAAATTCTGGAAGAAACAGTATGAAAAATGGACTGTACAATCCAGTGGTCACGTTACTTTCCATCTTCTGCACTATTTTTATTAACGTGTACACCCCATTTAGTCCATTTTGTAGTTCAGGATTCGAGTCAGTGGTTCAAGCAGCTAAGACTAACTGCTATTTGGAAACCACCAGTAAACTACCAATATTGTTATTTGTATTGCTGGCTTGTGTTTACCACTAAGTTAGGATTAGGCTAGAAAGTTTCCTACATCAATACATGTATTTTCTACATCAATATATCAAACATGCCGCCTACAGTGGTACGCTAACCCGAAAGTTATATGCATTTACACAGAAACACGTGAAGGCCGTCTACGTTCAAGTTGTCCGTTATCACATTCTTCCAACATCCTAGCCTAAGTAGTAATGCTAATCCAAATCCCAAACCTCAACCCTGACAACCCCCGTAGAGTAATTCGCGGTAAGCCGAAATTGGCAGACTTTTTATCGATTCTTCATGATCTAAATCCTAATCGCTGGCATTCGAACTCCGGATCATTAAAAACCTATTGCATCGTTAAACAATCGTAGAGGCATTCCGAAAAAAACTTAAGTCGGATTATACTTTTTTTTTTGTTAAGCAACAAAAGAATGAACAAATCACACCTGAAAATAAAAGTGCAGCCCGATTGTGCTCGTTGCTTGATATCGTGTAGGCACCAACAGGGCATAAATAAATCACCCCAGTCATCAAGGGGGAGACAAACTATTTCGCAAGTATATGTCAATTACCGGCCCTTAAACATATCAGAATTGGGCGCTATTGAGCAGATCCTGCCGACAACGTAAGACCAAGGACCTGTCTCAAAATGACACGGAACAATAGAGCTGGTGGCATTCACGGAAATGGATCTCCCCCTAACCCTCCCCCCGGCCTTACCTTTCCTAGATATTTTTATTGGAGGGAAGAAAAGGGGGTTTACATAATCAGGAGCGTCGCCTTCATGGGGCCTTGTCAATGCGATCCCATAGATTGGAATGTGAGTTGTTTTTTTTTATACAGGAACGTGAGTCGTGACGTATGAAGGTCAGCAAAGGTAGACAGCCAGCAGACGAACGGCTGCAGGACAGCAGACGCGAGAGGGGGCGGGAGAGGGGGGGGGGGGGGCGACCCGGAGTTCAGGCATACGCTGATAAGGAGGTCACGCATGGGATGTCTTTGTTTTGTCTGTGTCTGAGATTTGTCTTACGGCGGGTGCGTGTGTACGTTTTTGTCTGTGGAGAAGTAGTCTCAATGCCTGCATGTAGATAGCACTATTTTTAGCCTGATTACAGACCTCTATAGAGACACGATTGGGGTGGCTATCCGTGTGTGTGGTTTCTACAACTGTAAAGATTCGTACTACATACGCGCGTATGTTCCTTTTTTTAACGGGGAAAAAAGGTGACATGCCTGTACGTAGCACTATTTTGTGATTAGACAAGCTTAGGTTAGGCGAAATATTTTAGGTGGCTTTCTGTGCGTATAGTTTCAACAAGATGGGTCGGTTGTAAAAGGTAACTGTTTGACTAAAATTTTAAAAACATTAGATAATTAAGATATTGTCTATATAAAAATTGGATGTTAACTGGCGAGGTTATCAGTTGCATGACGAGTACAAATTAACTTTTACCGAAATCTACAGAGATTTTTAAACCGTATGGAAAGGGGCTGGGGAGACACGAAAACTGCAACCTACCAAAATGCATGTAAACAGTAAAAATTATGAAAATCGGGAAACTCTTGACCCTAAAAATAACAGCGTGTGAAAGTCCACATTGAACTGCGCTGTCCCATAGCTGACCGCAGAAAGCGACCTGTTGAGATTTTTAAATCGTGCCGAAATTCAACCTTGTTTCATTTCTGTATTTGATCATACGACGAGCCGGGGAAAATATTTTCTCCGTCAATTTGTTTGTTTGCGGGAAAGTGCGAGAAACTCGGATTTTTTTTAAAAAAAGAGATGGTTATGCGTTTAGCAGTTGTTTTTAAAATGATTCACAACTTACTCCGGTACACTATCTAGGGTTTAGTTTCGCACATAAAATCTTAGAAATATGCTATCGTCACTAATACACGGCTTAGCATAACAAATTACCTGTGACTATTTTTAATTATTTTTTTTTCAAGTAAAGTTTGTATTACAAATTGTATATAGTAAAGTTTATCCGTCACACACAATAAAATTATTTGAGCTCAACAATTGGGACTTTGTCCTTCGCTGAAGCAGCGAGATTATCCCGATAAGAAAGCTTTTATAGTAGTAGAAAAAAACCTCAGCCCTTTCAATAATTACCTAGGCAATATACCACGGAGATACGAGATACATTTTAATACATCAACCATCATTCAGTGAACCATAAAAACATAAATTCTCTTATATTTTATATGACGCCATTAACATTTTGTAGATGAACACAAAAAAAATAGGAATGCTCGTACACATTTGATTGGATAAACTCGAAATAGCGGTCTTTAATTCTTGGAAGGCTTTATTTTAAAGAAGTTGTGAAGCTTCATCGTCTCGGCGTGGGAAATTTTTACACAAGTTCTTGACCTAAATATGACTTGATAAAAAGTTTAAACATAAGAGGAGGGGACGGCGTGGTCGGGTGGTAGAGCTTACGAAACTCGAAAGTCTCGAGCTCGGAAATCCGGGCCTGATTCTGTATGTCGTACCTGACTTAGGTTAGGAAAACTATATGCGGCCGGGCATAGTGCTGTACGCTGAGGTTATTTGAAACAGATCAGCTCTGCTTCATCTTTCCCATGTGACGGGGGGGGGGAGAGAAGATGAGAAATAAGAACGAAAATAGTCAATATGTAAACACTAAATATGGCCTACTACTCCTTGTATGTGTGAGATACGAAATTCAAACCATTTGTCACTATTTAGAAATTTCCAAGTTTTCTAACATTATTTTGCTCTGAGTTTGTAACAGTGTAAACCCGCCTACTAGCCTGCTTTTAAGTAAAATATCTAACCTTCCCGATTAGAAGATGGAGAGGCGCACTTTCAAAATATAAACACATGCGAGTGACAAAAAATTATTGAGCTCTTCCCCTCCTCACCAAAGATGAGTTATGTAACTACACCCTTCTTCTCCCCTCCCCCCCCCCTCAAGCAGATGCTTACAATTTGGCCGTTATCTATACCATCAGCGTACACCTGCATGACGATATCTGCGCACAACATCGGCAGACGATTTGTTTTTGCCCAATACCGCACGAAGGGGCGTGAGTAGAGAACAAACAAATGATTAACGGAGGCTAATTACACTTCATTAAGATAATATTAAATGGCCAGGCAATAGAAACCAATACGTTTTTATTTACGACAGGTGTTGCGTGAGAATTTTGATAGAGATATTTTAAAAGATATGCCCTAATAAATTACATATGGCGCAGACATGAAAATATTATGCTTTGTTATTAAAAGGTATAGGAGCTATTGCACCTCCCTTCTCTAAGGATGTTATCTTATTTTGTATGTAGACTAGTGCTAACCTAACCACACTGAAAATACTAGCAAGAAAAACAACTCGATGCGGCACTGTGTTACACTGTCAAAAAAGTTCCAAATACGACATTATTGAAGAATCTCAATGGAATTTTCACCATGTAGCAGCTTATAATACGCTTTTCCACGGACATCTATTCACTCTGTAGCTCTACGTCAAATAGGAGGCTTTGGTCTGATTCACGGACAGTGACGTTTTTTTTTAATATAACAAACGTATGGATTATATTACATAATATTTTGCTGAGTATGATTTTCTAGAATTCAAGATTAAACAAGTTTAAGTGGTGCACAGTGCATTTTAGGGACTGAAGGATTCGTCTTGGGGTGCTTGTTCAAACGTAGAGTCCACCTGCTCCTGTGACCTCGGCACATGAAGGGATAGCGTGGCAAGCACTATATCCAGCCGCCTTTACCTTCCCTCAAGTGAGTCAGGTACCCATCAGAGCTGGGTGGACTCAGGGACGTTCAAGTGACTCAAATTCAAGACTTTCGGGTTAGTAGTCTAGCGTTCTACCGTTAACTACCATGATCCTAAGTCATAGCGGCAGGATTTTTTAAAAAAAAGTTTAGGATCTATGCTATAAAATAGTTATATCCAGATTTAGTAGCTTATGTGTATGCCATTAAAAGCTAAGTGGCTGTTTACTCAATAGCTGCTGACATATGCATATAAAGAAAGATAATAAGATTATTTACGATTTCAATTTCAGAGCCGTGAGATAAAGCGAATAGAAACCAGCCCACGTCTAAGACTGATCTACATGTTATAAAATAGTCCTATCCATGTTTAGTAGCATATACCTTTCAGATTGTGTGTGCCATTTAATGGGTGTTTACTCAACAACTTTGGACATGTAAAGAAAGATAATAAGGTTATTTACGATGACAGAGCAGTGTGATAGAAACTAGCCTAGGTTTAACAAGAAGCCTAGTGTTTTATCGTACCAAAACTTGAAAATAAAACCTGTCCAGAGCTTAGTTAGCCAATCAATATTTACACCAGAACCGATGACAAAAATCAATCAATAAATGTCTTACCCGTATCGTGGGGTCGTCACTGATATGTGCGTAGATATTCCGTGATGCGTGGCGAGTGGCGCCCTGCTCCATGACGCCCGGGCAGGGGGATACCCCGCCTGTGGCCATTCCGTATGTGTGCTGCTAGCTAATCCACAAAGAACGTATCCAATTCCAGAAATATTGTCTTCACAATGGTACTTTTAGTGAGATACTTTTACGAAGAACCGAACAGTACCGTTTGATATAGGCATATAACTATTGCGCAAACAGAATGAAAAAATAGCCTAAGAGATCAGCCCTAAATTCCAGTGTATAGGCCCTAATACTTGTAAATAAAATTACACTGAAAGAATATCAAGAAAATTACGAGGTTATTGCTGTCTTGGTGTTGTTACACATTTCATAGAGCAGCAAATATAGGCCAAGTTTGTTATTTACAACAGCAAGGCTTGTCAGCCGCACGGACCATTGTAGAAAACTTATGACAGGTTCAACCGTGTATGTAACACTGTACAATGACTAGCTGTTTCTTTTTTTAACCTCTTAGATTCTACATCGCTTTTAAATTGTCTTGGAAGTGCTGTAGTTGGGCTACTGCAAATACGATAAGTGGTCATTTAATTATACTCTAAAAAGTAGGCCCTTATTATTTTAATTAGGTCCCTAATAGAAATTGTTTTAATAACCTAACAATTCCCAAACCAAAACCTCTTAGTTTTAGATCTAGAATCTAGATATCTAGACCTCTACTTCAATTGTTATAAGTATCACTAGCATTAAATTAGCCTTACGCTCAACACCATCACAAACAAAATACAAAATACTTAAAATAGCCTACTCAAATGTTACATTACTTAAATTAGATCTAATCTAGATCTCTAGACTCTCGATGTATAATTGCTTTTAGGTTAATCTAGATTAGATTATTAAATTATTAGATATATCTATTTCTAGGCCTTGATTGTAATTGATATCACAACAAATAGCAATTGGCTAATTGAAATGAATAGGCCTTGGCTTAATTAACTAATTATTAGAATTTCAACACTAAAATATTTTAAAATTTCTTTTTAATTGAAGAGACTAACAAGGCCTAATCAACTGGCCAGAATAACTAATTATTAATTAATATTTTATAGGCTAGGCCCTAATTAAAAATTAAAACTAGCCTAACTAATTACTAATAAATTCAATATCTAGATCTAGAGATAGAATCAGTCTAAAAATCTAGGCCCTAGATGCCCTAGAATCTGCTAGATTATTCTAGATTCTAGATTTGGATATTCTAGAATCTAGATAGAGTCTAGATCTAGATCTAGAATCTAGATCTAGAATGCCTAAGTCCACAACACAAACGCCAACTAACTTTACTAGATTAGATCTAAGTATTGCTAAGTAACTAGAGATCTAGAAAGAAAAAATTCTAGATCTAGATCTAGATCTAGAATCTAGATTTTCTAAGTCCTAAGTACAACCATACACATAATTAGGTACTAGGATTGGCCTCCCGATTATCGCCGAACGGCGTATTTTTTCTCCCGTTACCGAGCGGTTTGCGTGTGCGGCTTCGCGAATTCGACGGTTTAGTAAAAATTTTTCCTCTCCGTTATTGAACGGTCAAATTTAATGTGGACATTGTTTTTCTACTTAAAAATGGACTTTGCCTACCTTTTTGTCTTTTGTTTTTATTTTCATGGATTATTCAAAATGGAGTTTTTCATTGAAAATAAGGTAAGTTTGATTTATTTTTTAAAATTAACTACTGGACGCATGTCTTTTTTTATTGATTGCTAGAGTCCCTACACCATTTTCCTCTATCATACTGAAATTTGAAAGTGTTTGGATGCAGCTCATAGAAGTTATATGCTGCCCCGTGGGGTGTATGGTTTAGCGCTGTCTTGTGCTTACTTAGAAAGCGAAAGTGAAAAAACCGGAAGGAGTCGGGTCTCTTTATTTCTTAATACTTTACGCTTACACGAGAGGGGTATGATTATGTGATGTGTAGGGTCTACTGTGTTGTGGATGGGGAGAGGGAGGGGGCTTGACTAATTGTATGACGTCATACGGTGTTAAGCTTAATCATGTTTAAAGACGGCCATTAACTAGGAAAATATTTATTAGATTGTGGGCAAGATATGCGTATCAACTTTGACTGTTTTTTTTAAATTTAATATTTGGAACATCGTAATTTGTTAACTTATTTATTATTGTAGGTTTTTTATTAATATAGAATCTATATACAAATTGTATAGGCCCTAACGTGTTTTATTTTTTTAACTGTGTTCACCGGGAAACAGTCAATGACCGTCCTATTTGACGTCACAGAATTACGGGTGAAAGTGAGGTCAAGTTTTGGCTTTTTCTGATGTGCTACGTGCGTGAGGGTTGAGAAAATGTAACTTAGTAAACATCGGTGGGTGAAACAACTTGGTGACGTCATTTATGGACAATTTTTTTTCCCCGCTGATAGGTACAAAGACTTTACTACATTTTTAAGTTTCTCATCGCATGTGTTTGCATGTAAACTTTGTAGCGCCGTGCATTTTTGGTGTTATCACTGAAGCCTGGGCGGCAAAGCTGTTTTATCGTGAGCGTTAATGACGCGAGCGCTTAGCCACGTGCCGTATTGATGAGCGGTTTTGTCGGGGATTTCAGTGTCGGTTTTGTCGGGGATTTCAGTGTCGGTTTTGTCGGGGATTTCAGTGTCCGTTTTGTCAGGGATTTGAATGTCGGTTTTGTCGGGGATTTCAGTGTCGGTTTTGTCGGGGATTTCAGTGTCCGTTTTCTCGGGGATTTGAATGTCGGTTTTGTCGGGGATTTCAATGTCCGTTTTGTCGGGGATTTCAATGTCGGTTTTGTCGGGGATTTCAGTGTCCGTTTTGTCGGGGATTTGAATGTCGGTTTTGTCGGGGATATTTCAATGTCCGTTTTGTCGGGGATTTCAGTGTCGGGAGTTTTGTCACATGGCATATGGACAGTCGCATTTTGTGGTGGGATATTTTTAAGGGAGCCTTATATTACAAGGCCGTTTATTTTTAACTGGATCGATTTTTCAGGACCTTTAATATTGCCCTGTCGGGGTATTTTTTTTATCTATGAGGATAATTTTAGCAAACAATTTTTGTACTTACCTACATTTTTATTTTGCTTTACATATGTGTTTTTATTTTCTAGTTATATTTTATTTATTGTCATGCTAATGAAGTATGTTTTATATTCCAGACAGAATATGCACTTCTAAAGCAGAGCAGAAACCATATGTAGAACTATATAAATTATAATAAAGAATAAAGTTCTTTGGTGTACTCCTATATATAAATTGTTCATCATTATTTTTACTCTAATAAAACTGGAGTTTATTTTTACTACAAGCATATTCATTGAGATTAAAATTGAAATAAATGAGGCTCAGCAAGGGACAGTATTTGAGCCAGCAGTGAAGAAAAAATTATTTCTTTTCAAAATGACAAATGTTCTTTAGAAATGCCAAATATCTTGGTATAAATCAGAAACATTATCATAAACAAAATTAAACTAAATCCTCATTTAAAAGTAGTGTGGTTATGACTATGCCCAGCTGTCTTCAATTTCCATAGAATATCAGGTACTCATTACAGCTGGGTTGACTCGGGGATGTCCTATCAACCTCAGTCCGGGATCCGAACTTGAGGCTTAAGGCTAACATTTGGGCGTTCTATCATCTGACCATGTCATCCCTTCATTTAATTACAATCACTGAATCAGACTGACTAAGGGTCTTAAACAAAGTTAAATGATTTGCCATCAATGTAACATCAACATTTATATTTTCACTTTTGGAACAATGATAACGATAATCATTTACATAATTACAATGTGAGTTGTATCAATTCTTCAGCTCAATGAAAAGAAAAACATACCTTTATGATAATTATTTAGTTAGTATTAATAGACACACTTTTAGAACTTCATTCAAGCAAGCTCCGTGCTTGATATTTTTAATAAATAGATAGAACTCACACTCAGATTGTGCTAAAAGTTTTGGTTTTTTAAAAGGGGGGTACCTACTTCAACCATATATTTCTGGAAAACAGATGGAGTCACAACCAGTATTTTGATTATTTCTTTTGTAGTATAGAGTTATCTAAAGTTAAGCAAATTTTGGGACTTAAATGCTCAGTAGTTTAAATTTGTCATAATTTTGTATTTCACATAAACCAGACTTCGGTTTTGTAGAATCGCATGATTTATCAGCTTTGCATCATGATATACACAAATCTTTCATGCTATGATCAATATTTTGATATTATTCATTGATACACCCATAGTTACTCATTCTGAGTTATTTTGAGCTTAATATTTCCAATAGTTAAAATTTAAACTGTGGTTGTATGAAAGCACTGCGTGTTCAAAAATAGGGGGGGTACCATGTTTAACTTTTGTTGTTCAAAAATTCTACCCATAAATATCTTATTTTTTGGTTTATTATGCTTCCATATATGATAAAAAAAGATACTGGAAAGTTTTAACAAATTCTACCATGTAGTTTACAGGCTATGATCATTTTAGTGCACACTAAAAAAATCTTTATCACAGAAATTTAAAAAATCCTATGTTAAAAAATGCACTTTTTTTAATAGGAAAAAAAATCATAACTTTTTAACCGTTAGAGCTACATCAAAAAGGAAAACTGTTCTGTGATTCTAATTTTTTGCTCCTTTTATCTGCAGTCATTGTTTTGCAATCAAACCATTTTTGAAATTATATCCTAGTACCTACACATAATCTAGAATCTAGATCTAGATTCTACATTAACCATTGTTATTAATTATTATTAATTATTAGGCATTAGGCCTTAAGTTATTTTAAGTTAATTTGAATAAATAAGTAACAAAAGTTACAAATGCCTTACAAATCACACCATAGCTACTTTGAAAAATACAGATCTAATCCAAAGCACAACGAATTTGGAAGAAAAAATCCCCAGCAGCGAATCCATAAGAATACACGCTTGACGTGTGAATGGCAATTTTTTTAAGCACAGCGACCTTTCGATAACACAGGAACCACGTTCCAACACACCTCTCTCAAATAGGCCGCATTCAAAACTTGTGGTCAAACAAAAACAATCATCCCGCCTCACAAAATATCCACGAAACAAAACTCCGAAAAAGTTAGTTAAACTTTTGAGAAAAAGTTAATCCAAAGTTTTCGAAACATTTATAAAAGTAAAAAAAAAAAAAGATCCAGTACTTGAAGAAGTGTGTTGCAAGTATTGTTTTAAAACCATGTGGATGAACTATAACAATACCATACGCTAACCACAACATGGAATGGAGGGGCTCCGGCGGGTTCAAATCAACCAGCGTATCGGTACAAAGCAGTCTCGAGTTTTCCCCCCTTTTGAGCTAAGGCTAGCGACCCATTCAGTCAAGTAAAGGAAGCGCCGCGTGCCTTAGCTTCTCCCAGGTGTTTTGCTATTTTTGGACTTGGCTCCGCCCAACTGTGGCGTGATTGACGTGGAGGGGTAAGGGAGCTTAGTCTGGACGACAAGGGTGGCGGTGGTATTTCAGCGACGCTATGGACTGCGTGGGAATTTTTTCAATAATTACAGAGCAGGTTTTTAAATATTTTTAGGCTGTACTTAAACAAAGGACTAATGGGCCGAGGTATCATTGAGCCCTGCCCTTAAGGCATAGCAGCAAGCATGTTTCATCTTCACACCAACTGCTTATTTGACAGGTTTAATCAAGGAAACGCAAATTCAATGATTTCTTGTTCATTAAGTTTTCTTTACTCCGTGTAGATTTGTTGTTAGTGTGTGGCATGTTTTTACATTAATAACTGTGTTTGTTGAAATCCCCTTACTCGCCCCCCCCCCCCCTTTTTTTTTTAAAAATAAAAATACGCCCGAAAGAAAAAAAAATCGAAATGCATCGACTATTTACATTGTCTATCACATCGTTAGTTGCTTTGGGTGCGAAGTTGGACGATATCCCTGATTCATTTCGTAGTTAAGTCGGCTCATGAATAGTGCGGTAAGAAGTAAGGTGTGTTGGGCGAGCAAAAATATTCGTTTTAAAATAAAACAAATTATTATAGGGTGAGCTTAATAAGAAAGCTTGCTATTGCAATATTTTTTGTGGAGTTTTATAATCATTTTTTTCTCAGGAATATAAATCATAGCAAACGGTCGTTTTGATTCACAAAGGTTTAACACACGCGTATCCTAACACACGCCTCACACACCTGCACGACAAAACACAATGGCAAACAGGCATGCACCGATACAAACCGTCGAGGGTTTCTGTGGAGTGAGTACTGTGGCGGCAAGTTGTTTTTATGTTAACTCACGTGTCGTGATCTGTGATGGGACGCCCTGGTGGGTATAGAGTCACTGGCGCCCTGGTAGGTAGGCTATAGGGCAACTGGCGCCCTGGTAGGTATAGAGTCATTGTTGACTGGCGCCCTGGTAGGTATAGAGTCACTGGCGCCCTGTACTTGTAGAGTACTAGTGGCGCCCTGTACTTGTAGAGTACCAGTGGCGCCCTGGTCAGTAGCGTAGCGAGGGGGGGGACATATGTCCCCGGGCGCCGACCTTAGGGGGCGCCAAAATGGGTTGGAAAATTAAATTGAAAGGTTGAGGGGGGTGCAAATGAAAATCTTAAGGGGGGTGCAAATCGAAAGTTTGAAGGGGGTGCAAATCGAAAAGTTTGTCCCCGGGCGCCGGGAAGGGTCGCTACGCCTCTGGCCCTGGTAGGTACAGAGTCTCTGTTGACTGGAGCCCTGGTAGAGTCGCTGTTGTCTTGTTGGTGTAGAAGCTGTTGTTGTCTTGCTGGTGCAGTGGTGTAGTTGGCGTTGATAACTTATTGGTGAGGTATTTATTAACTGTTTGCTGTAGTTGCTACTGTTAACTTGCACCCAGGTTGGATGCTCGAGTTCAAAACCATAGCAACCAAAAGTGGAGTAATCGAACAAATAAAATCTCACCGACCTTAAATGGTAAGTTGACTACGATATGTGTGGCTGAGCTTGATGTTGTATTACCCTCTGAATTGTCCGTGACTCTATAGTCACTCTTTAATGTTGATCACTCGACGCCATCGATGACTCTGTTGATCACTCGATTTCAACGGCGCCTCTGGTGAAACTAGTCGTCAGTAGCGTAGCGAGGGGGAGGGGGGGGGGGACATATGTCCCCGGGCGCCGACCTTAGGGGGCGCCAAAATGGGTTGGAAAAATAAATTGAAAGGTTGAGGGGGTGCAAATCAAAATCTTGACGGGGGGGGGTGCAAATCGAAAAGTTTGTCCCCGGGCGCCGGGAAGGGTCGCTACGCCTCTGCTAGTCGTCATCGACACTTAGATCTAGTAGTTATGTTCTCTAAACAACTGACTACCGTAATCAAGGCCCTAAGTCAACCCAGTTAGCTACAAAGTCTTTCTATTGTTTAAACATTTTATTTATAATGATTAGACATTAAAGCTCACGATAAATGTAAATGTATATGATAACACATAGCCTGAGTCAACTTAGTTAGCTATAAGCTATCCAATCTTTACTTTCTATTGTTTACTCATACTATTTATAACAATTTGACATTAAAACTCATGCATGATTAATGTAAAGCTCTATAAAAACACAAAGTCTGACTTTTTTAATTTCGTTTGTTTCTCTGGTTAGTGCGACATGGGTGGACTTAGGGCAGCACCTTGTTCATCCCCTAAACATGCCTGGAACTCTTTAGAGCTGGTTCAGCTCATGTACATATTTTATTTGCTACAGAACAACATAATTGTGTTCGTTAAGTCACACTGGAAAATTACCACACCTTTAAATAACTTAATAAATACCCCAAAGATCACATTTTAAAAGTTCAACTGGAACCATGCTGGTGATTTTCAAGTAGGATAAGTATAAAATGGACTGGACGTACGATACTGTGAAGCAAAACCATTAGTATTGGATAGAAAATGACGACCTAAAACAAAATGGCGACGTCGGATTTCAAGCAAAATACCACGTGTTGCCTACGGGGGGGGGGGGGGCGCTGCCAGTAATTAGTGTGTCCACAACAAAAAGCCCTCTAGATCTAGTTGAAAACCTAACTCCCTCGTATTATTACTAAGAGTAGCTTTCAACTAGTTTCAATGGTGAATTAACGATTGTTAAAATTAGACAATAAAATAATATGAAAGCTTAGATGCAGGCAATATAGACTTGAAAGTCTGGAGTTCAAATCCTTGTACCTATGGTTGCTAACTCCAAAAGTCCGGAGTTCGGATCCCCGGGCAAATGAAGCTCGTAGCTAGAGACAGCAACCCATCTAGTATATGTTTGGGTGTGGGTGATATCTGTTCGGGGTGTGGGTGGTATATGTTTGGGTGTGAGTGGTATATGTTCGGGTATGTGTGGTATATGGGTGTGGGTGGTATATGTTCGGGTGTGGGTGAGCATCCTGCATCTCTAGCCTGTGGATTCGCTAGCTGTTTTTCAGCCCTGCCAGGCTCAGGAACAGGACATTACCCCCCCCCCTCCCCGCGGTCAACTTAAGATCATTATATGTATAGGAGATTGAGAATGTCACTGCTTATGTGGGCTTTTTTTTCACTTGATTTATTGTGAAGGAGTGGATTTTAAAAGCGAATGACGAAAATGTAAGTCTTAAATGTGGTGCTGCTGTTTATATAGTCTTTTTATGTCCAGTCGGTTTTAACTTTTGAAGTACATATAATTCTAATTTTGGAAGGCACCATGTGTGGGGAGTGGACTTGTGTGACAGACGAATGAAATTTGTTACACCCTTTATGTGTTGCCGCTGCTCATAGGGCTTGCGTTTGATGTCCGTCGGTTTGTCTTTTGACGTAGTCTTTTGAGTTGACCGTCGTTCCACCCACGGTGTCGCGTCAAACATACACAACAGGGTGGAAAATGTGTTACCTCGTACCAACAACAGCGTCGAGGGTTGGCACCGTAAAATGCAAGCTGCAGTTACTGCTGACCATCCTGGCGCTTCATCAATATTCTCAAACGCGAGCAAGGTTTTCACAAAGTGGTCATTGGTCAGCGGCTTGGCGGACATCCAGTAGAACCACCAAGAACAAAATATCGTAAAATCAATGCTTGTAAGTTTAACATCGCTAAGGACTATGCCAACAGAAATGACATGGGCTGTTTAAGAGGGATAGCTTACAACATTCAAATTTAAATGTGTTTAAGTTTTCCTCCATTTTCTAATTCATAAATGTACTATTTTATGTTGTCAGTTTTTTTAAATTTTATTCATGTATTGTAAGTTCATTCAGACGTTGTTGTATATATATGTGTAAGTTTTCCTTTCCTTTTGTTTTGTATTTCAGAAAATAAAAATTCAAAAATGTTTATTGCATGTTGCTTATTTTAAACTTTATTCCTGTTTGTACATGAGTTCAGTTAACTTTCGTTTTGTTCCACAGTTTAGTTCCTGTGTTAACTTTCGTGTTGTTCGACAGTTTAGTAATTAGTTCCTGTGTTAACTTTCGTGTTGTTCGACATTTTAGTTCCTGTGTTAGCTTTCGTGTTGTTCGACAGTTTAGTTGATGTGTTAACTTTCGTTTTGTTCGACAGTTTAGTTCCTGTGTTAACTTTCGTTTTGTTCGATAGTTTAGTTCCTATGTTAACTTTCGTTTTGTTCGACAATTTAGTCCCTGTGTTAGCTTTCGTGTTGTTCGACAGTTTAGTTGCTGTGTTAACTTTCGTGTTGTTCGAAAGTTTAGTTCCTGTGTTAACTTTCGTTTTGTTTGACAGTTTAGTTCCTGTGTTAACTTTCGTGTTGTTCGAAAGTTTAGTTCCTGTGTTAACTTTCGTTTTGTTCAATAGTGCAGTCCCCGTGTTAACTTCTGTGTTGACCTTTTTTTAAATCACGTTAACTTTCGCTTTTTTTTTTTCATAGCTGAGAGTCAATGTTAACTTTTGTTCAACGGTTTGGAATCTCTTTAAACCGAATAGTGTATTTTCAGAATGTATAAGAAAAATTAATATTAAAAACCCATACCCAAGCCACCCACTACTTGTATTTATAAAGCATCCTCGTCAGATACTAGTTGTATTTATAACACATCTTGTCAGAACTAACTGTATTTACAACACATCTATCCAACAACTATCCAACAGAGTTTCTTCCAGGCATCTCTTCTACCGCCCCCCCCCCCCCCCCCCCCCCGAACAAAATGAAATTTATATAATTTATATAGAAAATATATACTTTTAACAGTGTCCGCCCCCCGAAGAAAGTCTACCGCCCCCCCCCCCCTCGAAAATTTCAAGTGCCCCCCCCCCCCCCCCGGAGAAAAAAGTCTGGAAGAAAGAAACACTGCTATCCAACAACTAGTTGTGTTTATATCACATCAAACGAAACCCCTTATTATAACTAAACACCTTGATAGACACAAAATACATCAGGAATACAGAATTCCTTAATAGTTAAACTCATTAACAGACACAGAATACCACACTAATGAAACCCTTTAACAAGTACAGCATACCTCAATAAGGAAGCCCCCCCCCCTTAACATTTACCCGTGCCCCCCAAAGATCGCCTTTACGTCACTCGGTTCCCCTGGTTTTGGCCGCTCTATAATTAACGCGGCGAGATCAGAGGCAGAGGTCCGGCAGGGCCCAGAGGCTTTTCTCCTCCACGGGTACAATGGCTGTGTGTGTGTGGTCATTGTGGTCAGTAGTCGGTCAAGGCTGGGTATTGTCCGTGTTGACAAAGAACAACTTCCACAGGGAGTGCCCGTGCTCCGGGAAAAAAAAACCCACGTAATCGGGAAATCCCGATTGTTCACTGGGAAACAGATTTCGGCGGTCTGTGTGAAGTCGAGGCAAATGAAGAAAAAAAATCTCATTTCTATTCACATACCTTGAGGGGGGTGGGGGTGGGAATCGAGAAAGGGGGGGGGGGGGGTGAAAGGAGTGTGAAGAAATAAGCGGAATGTGTTGCCCAGAGTGAAAGGAACAGTACAATAATAATTATTGGACGGCGTAGTCGGATGGTAGAACTCACGACTGCTAACCTGAAGTCTCGAGTTCGGATCTGATTCTCGAGTCTATTCAGGTATGATGGGTACTTGATTCACGTTCGGGAAAGTGTATAGGTGGCTGGGGTCAGGGGTGTGGGTGGTATATGCTGACGTTACAATAAAAAACAACACGCGAATTGTACTTTATCTGCTACCTGGACAGACAGGTTCAATAAAACTTTATATAATAAAAATTAAAAGTGTGAATATAACAATTGCTCCCACCGGTCAGAGAGGCACTATTTTTTTTAAAATATAGCATGTTTTCTTAATATTTCTGCAAAATTGTCATATTTGTAGCACCTGGGGGAAGGGGGGGGGGGGTTAGATACAATATAACAAAACATATATGTCTGAAGTGAATTGAACAAACATCTGAATCCCCAGACACTGAAAAATAATATCACACATTGACTTTTTAATCATCAGCTGCTCACTGTAAATTTATAAATGGTAGACATGGACAGAGGCGTAGCGACGGGGGGGGGGGGGGGGTCATATGTACCCTTGGCGCCGAGCCTAGGGGCGCCAAAAAAAAAATGAAAAAAAATAATTAAAGCTTATTTAAGCTGCAGTTTTGAATTATAAATATAATTCTATATTTATCGGGGGGGGGGGGGGGGCGCCAAATTGAAAGTTTGTCCCTGGGAGCCGGGAGGGGTCAATGCGCCTCTGGACATGGATAAGTAATACACTTAGGAAATCGTCCGTAAGGATAAAAAAGAAAAAGAATTGAAGAAAACGTGAAAATTGTTGGATATAATAGGAAATAAATGGAAACAATAGCGAGGTACATAAAAGTATGAAGTGATTTTGTAAATGACCTATATTGAACTGAGAGATGAAAATGACGAAAAAGAAGAAGCATTTGGTTGTGTCTCAGTTGTTTGACTAACACAATCCAGAGTTCTACATCACACCATCAGCACATTGTGTTAACGACTGAATTGCTCCATGATATTGTTTTATTACAGCCAACATCAATCCTTGAAAGTTGTATACATAAACTAATTTCCTAGACCTGCTCCCACTAAACCTTTGGTGTATCAATCGAACATCTCGAACGCACCATTCTGTTCGGGGATTTCCGGTCACACCGACTCCCGCGGGATCGGGTGTTGCCGTATCGCCGACCACGTGACCGGCTGAAAGTATTGACGTAATCTGATCAAGCCACGGAAGCTGGCGTTTTGTCCGGCCATAAACCCACCCAAAAACAGGAGTCGTGTTCGCTTTGTAGCGGATCGCATAGGGTCTAACTAGCTTGATCTGCCTGGTTTGATGGCTGTTTTACGTCCTGTATTGCTGGTGACTTGCCCACCCATACCCTTTCAAATCAGCCTTAATAATTATTGGGGACGACGTGGTCAAGAGGCAGAACGTACGCTTGACAACACGCTAGTCGTGAGATCCGAACCCAGACCCCCTGATGCGCACTGCACTGGTGTAGGGAATATAAGAACAGTTATATTATATCTACAAAATATTTAAAATATCTTAATGTTGGCAATTTTTTTTTCTTCTTTAATTTTTTTAATCGTCATTTCATATGATACAAAAATAACAATATATTCCCACGTTTAACATGTTTTTCTTTATATAAACATAATCATTATTTAAATTTTATTTTACAGGACTGCTATTTCACACAGGGGTCAATACTGACTCAATACCCTTGCTTATTTCTTAAGTTCATCCAGTAGTTCAATATTTCAAGGCTGCACTCAAAGAAATCATTTCATCCTATATTTAAAAAAAAAAAAATTCTACCGTTGAAGCCCTCCTTTCTAGGCCATCGTTCCTACATCCCCAACATTGATTCATACATTGGTTTGAAAAGAGGTGGGGGTGGGGAGGCGAAAGGTGGGCCAGAACTTTAAAGCTTCTGGATGTCAAAGCCACGACATAAATGTCGTAAATTGTATTTTTATTGTCCATCACCTCCGCGCGGTTAGATTTGCATTCAACGCACTTTAACATATTTTTTTTTTAAATTCTAAACGCTGTTTTGTAAGCTTGATTTTTTTTTAATAATCTGAAATTATATTTTACGTCATATTTTCTAGTTATCTTGTCTGATCGTTTATTTTAATAATTTTTTTTAAAAATATTTTTTGATAGATATGTCTTATGTTTACATATAACTGTAATTTAATACTAAAAAAACAGATAATTATTTTTTTCTCATTAAAGTTAGATATTTAATTTATAACAGAAAATCGAACTAAAAACAGCATGCATTTTGTTCATTGAACAAGAAATAAAGACACAAATAAAAAAAAACATTACAATATCAAGATACCAAGATTAATATGTTAATGCAACATTCTACCAACAACCAACTAACCAACAAAGTGAAAGCGCGTTAAAAAAAGATTCTACAGTATTTCCGTAACTCAACCGTCAAAGTAAAATTACTGATGCGGAAAAACTAAAGAATTCCCAAAAATCCATTCAGCATTAACTTGCCAACAAATTTGAATAGAAACAAACATAATCAATCTTTAAAAGCGACAGAGTTCAATAACAAGTCACATTTGACACGGGATACAACATTACTACTAAATCTGGCAGAGCCAAAAACAAATCCCACATTTAGACAAAAGAAAACAATGGCCTCGGATCGCCTTTTACAGCGCCACAATAAATCACAAGAGGCGCTCGGAGAATTTAATTAGAAGCTTTAAAACGTGGCACAGACCGGCCACTGCTTTAAAAAATAAAACATTACAGAGAAACACATGGAATAAATGCAGGGAACATGCAGCACACAATGTTAATTTATTGTTTATTTTATATGTCGAAATAGAACAAAATATAATTTTAAAATAATAACAGTCTTTTGATTTTTCAGTGTTTGTTGGATTGCTTCCTTTGCTGGATATTATATACATTTTTTTCTTTCTATTTATTTGGACAAAAATGAATGATCAGCAAATATTCTTCTTGCGCGCGCGCACTTACACGTATACATACACACGCACGCATACACACAAAAAATGTTTGATTGGATGTTGAGATGTTCACAGAAATGTAACCATGTGAAAATATCGCCTTCTGTATCAGCTTCGGTTCACTGGCTTCAACATTTGTCGTCAGCATCGCAAGTTAGTTCACATTAGAACAATCCTGGGCATTTATTTTACAAAGTACATGCCGGTAGTAGACAGCAGTGTAAAATAATATGTTGTCGGTAACGGATGGCGTGGTCTTATGGTAGCAGTGTTTCTCCTGGAGGGCACTTACTATTTTCGGAAGGGGGGGGGGGGCGGGGCGGAGACTGTTAAAAGTATATATTTTCTACATAAATTTTCATTTCGTTCGGGGGTGGGGGGTAGACTTTCCTCATGGGGGAGGGGGGGGAGGGATGCCTGGAAGAAACACTGTATGGTAGAGCGTACGCTAACCAGAAAGTCTCGAGTTTGGATTCCGGGTTCGGTCCGTAGCCCGTACATGAGTCCATCCATCTCTGATAGGTCCCTAAAACACGCTAGGGAAAGTAGAGTTTAGCTGGGCAAAATGCTGACCACACTATAGCTTCATTTGTCGACGGCATGGACGTGAACTCTACTTCACCTGCCCGAATGGCTTCAGGTTAGAAAGAGTTCTATACTTAAAACAAAATGTGGCGTTATAAATGACCCTACACTCTAGCCAAAATTCAGACACGGGCAAAAGAAAATGAATTTTAAAGAAGTCTGCGTGCATTTTGATTAACTTCCATCCCCCTCTCACCCAATTCTCACATCCTTGTGTCATAATGACAGGTCACTTTTTGGCCACATGCATCACAACACGGAAGTAAATAAGCTAATTGGTCATTTTTCAAATTCAATTACTTACCTGTCAACACTTCATTCAAGTTGTGAATGATTTGGTCAAATGCAACAGAGTACATCTAATGTAAAAAGTGCTAATTAATAAATTACAAATGAACGAATTTTAAGGACAGTGTTTCTTTCAGATATTTTTCTCTGGGGACACTTAAGCTTTCGAGTGGGGGGGGGGGGGGGGGCTTACATTTCCGGGTTGGATCATTTTTAAGTATATATTTTCTGTATAAATTATCTATTTTTTTTTCAATTTCATCCGGGATGGGTGGACGTGCCTCCAGGGGGGGAGGGGAGGGGCGCAAAGGTGTCTAAAAGAAACTCTGATGAGCTAATACTACCTGTAGCTTCTGTCTAATCAAGCCTTTCTTCTCAGAGAAGATTGATGGTGTAACTTTATTGTAATTTAATGATCAAAACAGCCCCCATTCCTCCCCGTTTCACCGACAGTTTTATAACGTCAGTTAAATAAAGGCCACCAACAAAGAAGGATTGCAGTAACTATTTGTGTAATGTAGATATAAAAGTGTTATTTTAATGCCAAAAGTGACCGTTCATGTCACGAAGATGGAGGGTTGTGATATCAGCACCATTATAGCACCCAGCGGCATCAACTCCTTCATAGCACGATGACCGTAAGCCCCCCCCCCCCCCACCCCCATGTTGCAATTTTTTTTTTTATAATGAATGATATTTTCTTTGGTATTCTGTTTCTTTTTTAAACTATGCTATCCCTATCCTTGATCCTGACAATGTAAATTGTGATCTAGCCTTGGTGTTTATTCAAGATTTATGTTGTAGCCACACATAGGCCTATATACAAATAAATAAATAGTATATATATATATAATATATATATATATATATATATATATATATATATATATATATATATATATATATATATATATATATATATATATATATGTATATATATATGTGCTATATATGTTTGAACCCCCCCCCCCCCCCCCCCCCCCCCTTCCATAAAATGCCTATGGCCACTTGACTTCTCGTAGACATCAACTTTATTTAAATATGAAAACAAAGCCCAACACCAATTTATCCAAAACGTAGTCCAACTATCATTTAAATACTTTGTTTATGTAGACCAAACCTTGTGAGACTTTCTCACAGTTTTTCATATTTACGTGTGTAGATAGAACGAACAAACATTTAAAATGGAACTCTCTAACCAGGCAGCTTGTCCCGTGTTTTATTATTTACATGTAACAAGATTTGTTTACCGAGCGAGAAAATTAGCCCACTACATAGTTCTGTTACTTTAGCCAGGGAGACCTCCCTCTTCAGTCAGCAACCTTAGAACCCCCGAAGGGTTCCCTTTTGTCCAAAACAATGGCCGGGGTGGCAATACCGACTCTCTGCCTGACATTCGGGCTCAGTCAAGAGACCTACAGTCCTTACTATAATACGTTTTCTCTTCTACTCAGGGGGGCTTAGTATCAACGGGAGGGGCGAAAGGAGGGGGTGGAGGATTTTTTGGTTGATATGACAGTATAACCAGCATGGTTATTATTTTAGGTCGGTTTTATTCCGTGGATAAATGACGGTCAAATTGGAGATGGAGTCGATGGA